>NC_007090.3:2810112-2847945 GCF_000004695.1 Dictyostelium discoideum AX4
TAATCTCTTAATTATTATTATTTATTAGATTTTAGATATTTCAGAGAATCCACTATCAAATAAATCAATTACATCATTATTATTTTGTTTAACTAATTTTAGTCATTCATTAGTTTATTTAAATTTAGCCAATTGTTCAATTCAACCAAAAATGATGGCATCAATATTTGATGCATTTGAAAAGAATTATGGGATGTCATTAACATTGGAATATTTAAATATTTCAAATAATAAATTGGATGAAATTGGAAATAATGCATTAACAAGTTGGATAATTAAATCAAGAACTCATTTAGGTTTAAAAAATTTAATTTTATCTTCTGTTGGTGTTTCAAGTTTAACTTTATATGCAATTAGAAATTTAACAAAATTAGTAAGTTTATTTATTAATTTAATATTTATTATTATTATCTACTACTACTTATTAATAATATACTAATAATAACAATACTATTATTATTATTATTATTATTATTATTATTATTATTATTATTATTATTATTATTATTATTATTATTATTATTATTATTATTATTATTATTATTATTATTATTATTACTTATAGGAATATTTAGATTTATCATTTAATAAAATTGAATTAACAGAAATTGAAAGATTATCACATATTTTATCAATTTCATCATTATATAGAATAGATTGTAATTATTGTAATTTATCAAAAGAGATTCTAAGTTTAATATTTTCGAAAATGTCTGAAAAGAAAATAAATGTTCATATAGAATTGGCGGGATTAAATTTAGGATCACAAGAGGAAGTAAATTGGGATATGTTATATACAAATATGGCTTTATTTAAAGAGACACCAATTAAAATAAAAACTATGAATTTAAAACATGTTAGAGGTACTGAAAAAACTTTAATTTCATTATTAAATATTTTATCCGAAATGAAAATAGATGATTTAATTTTAGATTCACTTCAATTATATAATCCACAAATAACTGGTAGTAGTAGTAGTAATAATAGTGCTAATAGTAGTAGTAATGGTAGTAGCAATGGTAATAATAATAATAATAATAATGGTAATAATAATAATAATAATAATAATAATGGTAATAATAATAATGGGTCAAGTGTTGCGAGTAATGGTAGTAGTGTTGGGTTAAATTCAAGTAGTAGTTTTAATGTTAGTAATGGTGGTAGTGTTAGTAATTCAAATAGCCCTTTAAATAGTCCATATAGTAATTATTCAACAAATTCAAATTGTAGTAATGGTAGCCAAAAAGGTGATGAAGATATGGAAGATGATATATCAATGGTACAATCTTCATATTCTAATCATTTACCATTACTTGTAACTGC
Source organism: Dictyostelium discoideum AX4 (assembly GCF_000004695.1). NCBI lineage: Eukaryota > Evosea > Eumycetozoa > Dictyosteliales > Dictyosteliaceae > Dictyostelium > Dictyostelium discoideum. Next base: position 2,811,436 of record NC_007090.3, read on the forward strand.
TAATAATAATAATAATAACAATAACAACAATAATAATAATAATACTACAACAACTACAACTACATCAACAGGTATTAATAATACAGCGACATTAGGATCAACATTATCTATAGCTTCAAATAATTCATCAAACTATTCATCATCATCATCTTCATCATCATTTTTTTCAGCGGCATCATCATTTATTAGTAATGGTAGTAATATGAATTTATTATCATCAAGTACTAGTGGTTATGGTGGTAGTAATAGTTTTTTATCTGCAAGTAATTTACAATTTAAGAATAATAGTAATATTAATGGTACAGTTAATAGTAATAGTTTTTTAAATGGGGCTAGTAATGGTAACAGTAATAATAATAGTAATAGTAATAATAATTTAACGAATCAACAACAACAACAGCAACAACAACAACAACAGCAACAACAACAAAATCAAAATGATATTTTAGTATCAAATAATAAACCGTTTAAACAATTATTTTTAAAGTCATTATCAAAAATTTATAATAATCCAGAGATTAGATTTTTGGGATTATCAGAGATTGGAAAGATAATAACATCATTTATACCAACGATTGGTAAATCAGGTAGTAATAGTTCAGTGATTTCATTGGATATCTCTGGCAATGGTATTGGCGATTATGGTGCTTGTTTATTGGGTACAGCTTTGTCAACTAATAGATCATTGTTGTCAATCAATATCGATGGTAATCAAATTACAAATGTTGGCTGGTCGAAAATTACCAGATCCATTTCAACACCAATTGATGGTTGTTCCTATGACATTCTATTTAATTCGGCCAAAGAGAATCAAACATTACCATCAACTTCTTCACCATCACCATTGTGTTCAATGACATTCCCAAAATTAGATTTTGAGAGATTGTTATCAAATTCCGAAGATATATCACAGCGTGCTTCTATCTATATGACAATTTCAAATTTACAAATGTCACTTCAAAAGAATGGTACAATATTAATGAGAGGTGATATTGGTGATAGTGGATTATCAACAACTTGTAGTAGTAGCAGTTGTAAAAGATTAACAACAACAACATGTTCATCACCATCTTCCTCATCTGCCTCTGCTTCGACGTCTGCATCATCTTCTTCTTCACCTGGTGGCGGTATTGGTCAATTAATTAATCGAACAACTGCTTCAATTCCAGTTGGTTTCTTATTTAAACGTATCATTGAGAATGAGAAATCATTGGTACCAAATACACCAACCATACTATATCCTGTAACTCCAATACCTCCAATTATCACTCAACTAATTAATGAAAAACATAATATAAACATTCAATTAATTGATAACTCTTTAAATCAATCTGCACTCTATAGTATAATTGCAACGCTAAGAGATCCATATTATCGTTCGGCTCCACAATCTTCCTCGGTTATAATTCAATATACTAATAATATACTATTACCAACTCGTAATTCACCAATACCTTTTATTTTATCTTTCCCTGATCAAGAAAATGATCAAAATGATCAAGATGATACTTCAAGTACAAGTAGTATAAATAGTAATAATAGTAATAATGCTAATACTCCAAATCAAAGTTTTTATAATCAATATCATTCAAATATTACAAATAAAAGATCAAGTATTACTGGTAGTAATTCAAGTATTGGTTCATTATCTTCATCATCATCATCATATTTAATTAATAATAATAATAATAATAATAATAGTATTAATAATAATAATAATAATAATAATGGTAATAATACATCACCAGCTATTAGTATTTTAAATAGAAATAATAGTCCATCAATTATGAAAAGATTATCAAATTCAGATTTTTATGTTCAAGATGTAATTAGTAAATTGGATTCAGTAATCCAAGAAACTCAAACAACAGTTTATCAAACTTCACCAAATATTTCAAATATTAAACATATTAAAAATTTGGATTTATTGGAAAAAGAAAAAGAAAGATTAAAAGAACTTCAAGTTGAAATTAATCAAAAAGTAAATAATAATAATCTTGTAAATAATAATAATAATAATAATAATAATAATAACAATAATAATAACAATAATAATAATAATAATAATAATAATAATAATAATAATAATAATAATAATAATAATAATAATAATAATAATAATAATAATAATAATAATAATAATAATAATAATAATAGTCTTTCAAAATCACCTTTAATTACATCTTCGAAACCAAAAGGTACAAGTAAATCTTTTGTTGAAGATTCAACTACAACAAATACCAAGCGTAGAAGTTTAACTGGTTCTCAAGCAACTATTGTAACTTCAACTGCTACTTTAGTTGCAAATAAAGATAGTAGTGATATTACAAATTCTGGTAGACAAAGGAGCTCTAGTGTTTTAAATAATCCAATTGCAGTCATTCAAAATAGAATAAATTCATAATATTTTAACAAATAATAATAAAAAAGAAAAAAAAAAAAATGATTTATTCTAATTTATATATATATAAAAAAAAAAAAAAAAAGATTTTATTATTATTATTATTATTATTATTATTATTATTATTATTATTGAATAATAAAATTATAATTTATATGTTTTTATTGTTTTTTTTTTTTTTCTTTTTTTTTTTTTTTTTTTTATAAAATTTAACTAACTTGTTGTGGTGTCATTTGTAAACTTGTTAATTTACTAATCCAACAAGGTGGTAAAACTGTTAATTCTTTATTTGATTTATCATGAACAACAGTATTATCTAATTGGAAGATATCAATGTTTTCAACTTTTAACATTGCCAAACCAACACCATGAATACCGGTAATGAATTTATCGGTTGATCTTGAAACTGTTTTAATTTCACTATCAGTACCAACTTTAACAGGTTCATCTGATGATTGTTGTTGATTATGTTTTGGTGAGATATTTTTAACAATTAATGCAGAGTCTGATGGTGGATGCTCAAGATTTAATGCATTTAGAATACGTTTTGGGAAGAGTAATGATTCTTTTGGTGGTTTTGTTGGGTCGATGATTGCTTCATCCATTACACTAGCACTTTCAACATCTTTAACACTCATTACAACTGGGAAAATTCTCTTTCTAATTAAACCTGTGAAATGTGTTCTTGAGGTTAATTCTTGGCCTAAATAACATCCCTTATGAAAATCGACACCATTTAAAAGATCGAAATTATATTCCAATGGAATTATATTTCCCCATTGATATTCTTTAACACCTTGTGGTATACCTTGGCTTAGTCTAAATAAATTATAAATTGTTTCATCTTTACTTTCATATTTTGATAATCTTTCTTCAACAACTAAAAAAATTTAAAAATAAAATAAAATAAAATAAATATCAATTAATAAATTATAATTTTATTTTATTATTAGTATTTTTATTATTAGTATTAAATATTTACCTAATTGTTTATTATTTGGTACTAATAATCTAACACCCATGATTTGATGTCTTGGATCCATCATGACAGAACATTGATCTTTCTCTAATTGAGCAAATAATGAGTCATCTCTAACTGTCTTATAAGTTTTATCCAAGATTGAATAGACATTAAAATTTTCAGTGACATCAATGATATCAATTTTATTTCTAAGTTTATATTGTTTCAAATGGGCCATTGCTTCTTCCAAAATTGAACTATCAATATCGACAATGAACGAATCTAATCCACTGTTGTCTGAACTACCTGGTGCCATTGAAATTGGTTTTGGGTTGCCATTATGATGTTCTCTATCAAGTGATATAATTGAATCAAATAATAGTCTACCATTTCCTTGAAGGAAACCATTATAAATTGATGTATTTGTTGATTGATTATCCTTTAATCTATTCAAATTATTTGTTGTTAAACCTTGTAAATGCTTTAATGCATCAGGTCCAACCACTTTAATTAAACTTCTACTTTTTAATGGTACAACACATTTTTTAATTTTTTCCAATGATTTTAAATTTATCATTATTATTATTATTATATTATAAATTATTAATATTATTATTTAATAATTAATTTTAATTTTGGTTTTTATTTTTTTTTTTTCTATGGAAATAATAAATTATTTTAAAGTTTGTTTTTTATTTGTTTATGTTTGCTTTTTTTTTTTTTTATTTTTTTTATTGCAAAATTTTTTTTTTTGGTGGTGGAATTATTGTAAATGTTTTTTATTTATTTTTTTTTTTTTATTTTTATTTTATTTTTTTTTATTTTTTTAATTTGAAAGGATAAATAAAGTATTTATTTTTTGAAATTAAAAAATTTTTTTTTTTATTTTTTTTTGATTTTCACAATTTTAAATTTTTTTTTTTTTTTTTTTTTTTTTTTTTTTTTTAATTAAATTATTTTATAAAATTACGTGTACACCTTTAAAAGGGGTGGGTGCTTATTCCAATTTTGTTTGTTTTCTTTTGTTTGTTTTTTGTTTTAATATTTTGGGATATAGGAGATAAAATATAAACAGTTGTATATTAATTAATTATTAATAAAAAATAAAAATTAAAAAAAAAAAAAAAATAAAAAAAATTAAATTATGAAAAGATTTATATTTTTAATAACATTGGTGTCAATATTATTATTATTATTTTTATCGATAGATAATACCCATTCATTCCAATTGGATAATAAAAAAAAATCTAAAAATAAAAAATCAAAACAAAATCCAATAACTAAAGATTTTGAAGAGAAATCAGCATATCATCATACAGACCATATTGAAGATTATCATAATGAAGATCATGATAAAAATATTTTTGATGGTAAATAAATAAATAAATAAATAATAATAAAAAAAATAATAATAAAATAAAAAAATACATATTAATATATTTTTTATTTTTTTTTTTATTTTTTTTTTTTTAATATTAGAAACAATTGATTTAAATAATTTAAATTCAACATTAAAATTATGGTTAGAATCAAATAATATTGGTAAATTTATGGATTTACATTTAACAAAGAAATTACATTTAACAATACCAATTAATTTTATATTTATTGGATTTGGAGGTGAAGGTAATAAAGGTATGGATATTAGTATGTTACAATTGGTTGAATGGTTTCAACATATTGAACATTCATTAAACAATTTTATAACACCAATTGGAGAAGATTATACAACAACCGATCAAATGAAAACACCAAATACACATATTGAATATAATTTTGAAATTCAAGTTTCAAAGACAGATCCAATGGTGAATACGTTGGTTGAGGATGCAATATTTTGGCATCTTAGATCTGAAGCATCTCATTATTTCGAATCGATTAGTTTACCAGGTGATGAAAAGTTTGAAAAACGTTTCTACACAAATCCACACCTACTATCATCATTACTATCATCATTAAGCAATCATTTAGAATTGGATAAGAATTCATACACAATCTATATTCTCAACCCAAATCATCCATCAAATGATGGCATTGAAAATACTGATGCCATTTATGGCTATCGTGTTGGTTTCTCAAATCAAGAATTAAAACAACTTTATAGAAATTCAAATTTAAAAATACCAAATTCTTTAAATCAAGTTCATACTGATTTCGAATTTGCTCAATTATTACAATTTGATAAAGTTTTCGAAAAGAAAAAGTCACCAACAGGAACAGCAGAGGGAGAGGGTGATCAACCAATTCATATCAATGATAATTTAAAATTTAGAGATCATTCAGTTCAATCAAAAGAATGGGCAGATCAAATGATTAAAGAATTTGGTGAATTTAAAATTAATTCAATTCAAACCAATCCAAATTGTCAGTTTGGTTCACCAGATACAAAAGAAGATAGATGGATTTGTTCAACATTGGAATTGATTTATAGAGAGAATGCATCAATAGTCGCTAGAGCACAAGAGATACTTGATCGTGGTACTAGATATGAACAACTCTACGTTTACACGGCCCATGAGAATCCAATAGTTGAGAATCCAATGGTTGACACTTGGATCTCTCATAAAAGATTTGCATTCATTGATCTAACAGCTGGACCATTTGAATGGGGACCATCAGTTGGTGGTAATGGTTTAAAAACTTCAACAACTCTTCCAAAAACACCATCACTAACTCAAGAACAAGAAGAAGAGGTATTGCAAGAAGAGGCAACCTATCTATCACCTGATCTTGAAACTAAACAAAAACAATTAACTCAAGAATTATTATTAATTGAAACCATTTATAATAATGCTTGTATTGATCAAAATTCTGAAAGAACTGATGAAGAGAAAGAAATGTGTGAAGAATTAATTACAAATATTAATAAAATTAAAAAACAACTTGAAAAGGATCAAATTAAATTACAAAGAAAATTACAAAATAATAGTAACAACAACAACAACAACAACAACAACAATGTTGATAATGATGAAGATATTGAAATTGATTTATTAACTGGTAATTATAAAGAAGTATTTGGTAATCAAGAACAAGATTTATTCATTTCAAAATTAGGGTCAGTTTTATCAAGTAGTTTAAAACATTTAATAACTCAACCATTACCTTTGTTTAGAGTTGCCTATGCCAAGAGAGTAAATTTTAATGTTTTTGTTATTAGTGATCATCAAGATTTTAATGCTCGTGATTATTTTAATTTCAATTATGAACATTTTAAATATGAAATTGAAAAACTTAGATTACCAACTCAAGAATTTGTTTTCAATATTAAATCAATTTCAATGTCTGATGATAAACAATTAGCTTTAGCATATTATAGTAGTTTAAAAACAGTTTTAAATCCAACAATTAATGATGATCATGAATTTAAATCAATTTTAAATTATTATTTAGATTCAAAAGATATTAAAAATAGTTTATTAAAATTATTTAATAATTTAGATAGTAATAATAATAATAATAATAATAATGGTGGTGGTGGTGGTGGTGGTGGTGATGATGAAGATAAAGAAAATCAAGTTAAATATATACCAATTTTCTTATTTTCAATTTCAACAAATAATTCAATTTTAATTGATAAAACTCATCAAGCTAAATCATTATCAAATATGGTTATTGCAATTCAAACCAATGTTTTCTCTAGTAATTCAACATTTACAGTAAATGATAATCAATTGAAATATTATCCAATTAATCCTTTATCAAGTATACTCTCTGCTACTGCTTTGAATTTGGGTGGATTGGTTGGTAATCATATTTCATATAGTGAAGCACATGGTGCTGCTACCTCCAATTGGCATTGGTCAGTGGGTGATTCACCAACTTCAAAAACTACAACTTATCCATTCACTCATTTCAATGAATTTCAAAGAGATACAATCTTTAGAAACTATATAGCTTCTTCATTGGAAAGATCGATTGGTTGGGTTAATAAAGGTGTAACCATATTAAATGATTGTAAAACTTCAATTAAAAACTTTGAAAATGCTTTATCCGTATTTCCTTTAGAAGAGACTGTTTTGAAATTTCAAATTATTAGATCACAATGGAATGAAGTTGCAAGTAGTATAAGAGATTTAGATTTCTCAAAATCAATTAAAATCTCTTTAGAGGCTGAAAAATCTTCAAGATCTTTCTTTAAAGATTGCGAAAATATTCAAATCTTTTTCATGCAATCTGAATGTCAATCTGATATCACTCAAAAATTACCAAAAAGAACTTTAGCTATCATTATCATTTGTTTATTAATTAATATTTTAATCATTTCACTTTTAAAAACTTTATATAAAGGTAAAAATAAATTAAAAATTAATTAAAAAATAAAATAAAATAAAATAAAATAAAAAATTCCAAAAATAAAAAAAAAAAATTAATGTTTTCATTTTTTTTTTTTTTATTTCATTTTTTCCATTTTATTTCTTTTTTTAAATTTTATTTCTTTTTTTATTTTCATTTTTTTTATTTTCATTTTTTATTTTAGTATAAATAAAGATATCATAATAATAATAATAATAAATAACATATATGGATATTAAAGGATTACAACCAATTTCATTTAGTTCATTTGAAAAATATAGAGAGTTTTTAAGTAACCCTTCTACATTATATTACCCAGGTAAAATATTAAATGGGGAATACAATTTTCAAGGTCCAAATGAAACTGTTTTGACTTTATCAAATCTTCCAAATGAAATTTTATCACCAAATAGAATTTTCAATTGGTTATGTCAATATGGAAATATAACATCTATTAAAGTTGGAAAAGAACAAACTCTTGTAAAATTTTGTGATGGTTTTAATGCATATGTGGCTCATCAATTTGCTAATAATACTTTTGCATTTGGAAAAAATATTAATATTTATTGGACAAAATATTTAAGTCTTGAAGGAATTGGTAAAAATTAAATTAAATAATTTTTTATTAATAAATAATTTTAATATTAATATTTGTTTAAAAAAAAAAAAAAAAGAATTTAATTCTTTAAACAGATTCAAAAGTCAAGAAAGATTAAAAAATTATGGAGCAAGTTTATTTAGACAAACTCAACAAATTTATATAAGAAATGTACCAATTAATTGCGATGAAGCTACTTTATACAATATATTTAAACAATTTACACCTTACACTCCAATTAATATTCGTTTAGAACCTGATGGATTAAATACAAAATTAAAACATGGTTTAATTAATTTTGTAGATATTATAAGTTCAACAGAGTCTTTAATAATTTTAAATAATTTTCAATTTGATAATCATATTTTAGAGCTTAGTTTTTATTATCAATAAACATTATTTAATTTTATTTTTTATTTATTTATTGACATGTCAACAAAGTTTTTATTTAGTTGAAAGATTAAATCAAGGATTAGGTAATTTTTGTAATAATATTATGGATTCTACTACAATGGTCCAACCTTTAACAACAGCAACTGCATCATCAACAACAGCAACAGCAACAGCAACAACGACAACAGCAAATACAACAAATAGTAGTGGAATTATTAATAAAAATTTTGGAGAATCATTAAGATTATCAATGGAAGAAATTCAATTAATTGTATTAGAAACTCAAAAATATGCAATTAAATATCATTCATTACTTTCACAACAATTACAACAGTGTGATGATTTAATTAATATTCATCGTGGTAAATTAGTAGAGGTTCAAGATTTTTTAAAAAAAATGAAAAAGAGAATCGAACTAGTTTCACATTAATTTTTTTCAAAAACAAACTGACAAATTTCGACGCTTTTGTAACCCAGGGTGCAAATTTCATTTTTTTTTTTTTTTTTTTTTTTTTTTTTTTTGTTTTCATTTTCTAAAAAATCGACTTGTAATATATAAAAAAAAAAATGACAGATAAAATTCAATTCAATTATATTGATAATAAATCATCTCTGCAATTGTTAAAAATTTTACAAATCAAAAATTTTCCAAATCTCTTTCGTTATGAAAATCAAGTAAAACAACAAAATGTATTATCTTTTGTAGACAATGAAGCAAACCCAACGATTGTAATTTTAATTGATATTTTTAGAGGTCAAATGAATGTATTTCCATTAAATGTTGAAGGTAAATTTATTTTTTTTATAAAAAAAGTTCAAAATGCCAATGTATTAATGTTAAAAAAAAAAATAAAAAAAAAAAATAAAAAAATTTAGCATTAACAAATACAGCAAAATCCATTGACTGGTCAAATGGATTTTTAACAGAATTTAAAAATAATCCATTCATTAAATGGGATGAGATTTTTGAAAAAGTTGGACCAAATAACAAAATAGGTTTAGAAAGACATTTTAAATCAACGTAAGTTTTTAAAATTTTTTTTTTTATTTTTTATTATTTATTTACTAATTTTATATAATTATTTATTTTGGTTAAAGTGAAAAAATTTCAATTGCATGTGTTTCTCTTGAATATGAACCATTATTTATTGAATCATTAAAAGGTTATTTTAGAAATATGAAACCAGATTCAGAAGTTTTTGATGCATTAACATTAAAGGTAGATAATATTCAAGAGAAAATTAATGAATTAAAATTAAATTTAGATGAAAATGTAGGACCATTAAAATATGAGGATGCTGAAACCATTAGTAAGTTTTTTTTTTTTTTTTTAAAAAATAAAGTTTTAAAACAAATAATTAATTAGTTTTTTAATTTTATAATCAAAAAAAAAAAAAAAAAAAAAAAAAAGATAGTAAATGGCAATATAAATCAAATGAATCAATTAATTTTTTAAGATGGTCATGTACTCAAACTATATCAGCAGGTTATAGAATTAATGGTAAACTTGTTAGTTGGATTATTATGTATACAGATGGTTCTATTGGTAGTCTTTATACATTAGAAGAGTATTGATCTAAAATTAAAAAAAAAAAAAAAAAAAAGAATTAAATAAACTTTTGATAAAAAATATTATTATTCTAACACTTTCTTAATTTATACTTTAGGTTTAGAGGAAAAAAATATTCTTGCAAGGTGGTATCATATATTTTAATTAAATTCTTTGAAAATGGTTTCGACCTTCCATACTGTTTTGTTAGAGATAATAATATATCTTCACAAAAAGTGATGAGAAGTTTTGGTTTCAAATCAAATTCCTTAGTAAAATGGGTTACTGGCACTCCATAACTAGTTTTTAGTGTTCAAAATTATCTGCCTAGGTATCTATTGGTCTTTGGAAATATATATATTTTTTTTTTTTTATCTAATATATAAATAAAAAAACAGAGAGAAATAAAAATTTTAAAAAAACAAAAATAGATAATGATTTTTTAAATTAAAAACATATAAATTTATTTTTTTCAAGTGTTGGTCACACCAAAATTAATTGTTTTTTAATTACCACCTTGGCTTAATTTAAAAAAAAAAAAAAAAAAAAAAAAATGGAAATGAATAAAAAAACAGATAATACTTGATTAAAGAATAAATTTATCAACTTTTCATTCAATGAATCGATAAGTGCTTTACATGTTTTCTTAATGAATTGAGCCTGGTTCTCTCTATTTGTTTCAAATTGAAATAATAATGGAATATCACCAACTTTTGATAACTTTTCAGATTTTTCTAAATCTTCAGAATAATAATATTCTTCTTTTTTTTTCATTTAAACTATAATTGCAAACATTAAAAAGGATCATTGAAATAGATGAGTTTATTAAATCTTTTACTTTTGATTGATCATTGATTGAACCTTTTCTAAAAAATGTCACATTGCATGGTTTAATTTTAAATTTTTCAATCATTATGTTTATAATTTTTATTCTTTTTAATTGTGAAACTGCAGTACCATTAAAAATTAAATTCCAAAACTCTTTATCTGTAAATGGTTTTTCTTTGTTATTATTAATATTAATATTATTTAAATGACTCATCATATATTTATATGATTGTTTAATATCGTTGAATGTTGGATTATATTTACTATCCTCAACTAATGATTTTAATGCACCGACACAATCAGATTTTATTATTGTATCTACTGTATCATCTAAATTGAATAATGAAATCTTTGGATAAAATTTAAAAATATTTGAAAAAAATTGTTTATCATCTTTAATTTTTGAATAAAGTTTTGAAAAAGATTGTTTATTGAAATTTGTTAAATATTGATTTCTATTTACTTTATCTTTAATTAATCCATCCATTGTTCAATTAAATAACTAAAATTGAAAATTTCATCATACTTTAATGTATGTTCACCTGTAAAATAATTATTAAAAATTTGCCTATTTAAATATTTATTTATAAACTTTCCAAAATATTATTTCATTATTATCCATTGGTTTATTATTTGTTTGAGCTTGTTTATTTAATGATAATTGTTTATTTGTTGTGTTTTTTATTGATTTTTTTAATTTAATTGATTTTCTAATACTTTCTAATAAAATTAACTTGTTTTGTTTTTCATTTATACTATATTTCGATTTTGAAATTTTTTTAATATCTTTATATGTTTTATTCTCTAATTGCTCCATTTCTCTATCTATATCTTTCTCAGTATCAACATCTTTATTACTATTATAATTATAATTTTTATTACTATTATTATTTTTATTATTAACTATACATTCAAGAGTTGAAATTTTTGATTTCAATTGTAGTATCTCTGTTTTCAATTCATTGATAGTATCTAATAATCCTTGTTTCTCTTTACTCTTAATTTTTTTTTTGAAAAAAAAAAAAAAAAAAAAATTTCTCACAAGAAATAATGTTAACATTTAAAAAAATTGTAATTTAAATAGAAAAAAAAAAAAATATTGATCACTTTTTAAATCCTATTAATAGTATTTTATTTATTTATTTGTTTATTTATTTATTTTTTAAAATTTAAATTATTTCATTATTTTTAAATAAATCTTTTAAAGCATAAAAAGTTGCAGATCCTTTAGAAACATTTGAATAAAATTGGGTATTAGTGATTGAAATATTACAATCCTCTAAAAGATAAAGAGATAATTGTAAATGGTTATTATTTAAAGCACGATAGAGTATTTCACGTAATTGAATTTGATCGAAAATACTTTTTGAATCATTTGATCTTTTTGAAAATATTGATTTATAACCATTATCAACCAAAGCTTTAAATAATCTAATATGACCCTTTGTTGCTTCTTTTTCCAATAAACATCTAAGATAATTTGCAAAACAAATTTTATCGCCATTATTTAAAATTACATCTGGATTGTTACCAGTTATGGTTGTTGTTGTTTTTTTTGTTGGTGTTGTTGGTGTTGTTGGTGTTGTTGTTGGTGTTGTTGGTGTTGTTGGTGTTGTTGTTTCAGTTGTAGCCGAATGAAAATTTGGTAAACCTAATTTAATAAAATCATTAATGAAACCTTTACATTCAGTATCTTCAATAGTATTGAAAATTTCTTTTGATTTTTTTGAAGCATGAGAATAACCAATACCAAAATAATAATATTTTTCTTCAAAAGAGAATGGACTGAAATGATAACTATTTGGTAAAGCATTTCTGTTGTAGAATAACCATCTTTGAACTGCAATTACAAAATAATAATTTGGACAGTCGATGTTTGGTAGATAGGGTTTATTATTGCCAGAATTTCTATCTAGAGCTATAGAGTAAAGATAGGTAAAATCCAATACTGAATTGACGCCTTTATAGCCAATCATATGAGAATTTGTGAAAACAACACCTTTACTATCACCACAACCTTTTGATAGAGGTGATTGAAGGAAATCTATAAATGTTTTCAATACTAAACCCATTGAATTGAATTGGCAAGTATTTAATATTGGTGGAAGTGGTACTTTGAAAACTATATCTCTTTTAAGCAATGGCGATGGTGGTGCTGCTGGTACTGATAATAATAATGATTTATACTTTTCAACTAAATCCAATCTACAATTATAAATAAATGCTGTAATTGGCAATACTTTACTATTATTTTTTAAACAATTATTAAAAACAAATTCCAATACTTTTTCTGATCTAATAAAATGAAATTCAGTATGAAAACTTGGATTACCACCAACACTGGTTGAAACTCCGATTCCTATTTCATTTATATGTTCAATTTTTAACATTGGTTTATTTAATTGATCATATGCCAATTCTATCAATTCTAAATCATCATATAATAAAACTTGCCCAAAGAAAATGTAAATATGATTATCTCCATATTTCTTTTGGAGTGTTACAATATTAAGATATTTGCAAATGTCTTTAATGAATTGAATTTGATTTTCTTTTTTATTTTGAAATTGAAAGAGAATTGGTATATTTCCAACAAATGATTTATCTTCAAAAATTACATTTCGAATAGTTGAACAAATAGTTGATCTTGAAACTTCTTTAAACAATTCTATATCACCAAATCTAAATGAATGCAATAATAAATCTGAATGTTTTGTTTTACGTGATATATTTACTTTTTCACCTGCTAACAATGAATAAAATTCATTTCCTTCAAAAAAACTATGGCCATAAAACAATCCTAATAATTTTAAAATTGATTTTAATTTATTTTTATTATCACTATTATATTGATAATAAACAAAATCAAATATCTTTTGATTTCTTTCAATTTTAGTTATTGATTCAATTGTTTCTTTAAATTCTTTTAAACTTGGAAATATAGGTGTAATCTTTCTTTTAATTTTTTTATTACCACCACCACCATTACTATCTTTTTTTTCTTTTTTTTCTTTTTTTTCTTTTTTTTCTTTTTTTTCTTTTTTTTCTTTTTTTCTTTCAAATTCACTTTCGCTTTCACTACTATCACTTTCACTATTATCATGATTATCTTTTTTTTCTTCCTTTTCTTCTTTTTCTCTTTCGCTTTCACTACTATCACTTTCACTACTATCACTTTCACTATTACTACTGCTACTATCATTATCTTTTTTTTCTTTTTTTTCTTTTTTTTCTTTTTCATTTTCACTTTCACTTTCACTTTCACTTTCACTTTCACTTTCACTTTCACTTTCACTTTCACTTTCACTTCCACTTTCACTTTCACTTTCGCTATCACTACTACTATCATTTTTACTTTTACTTTTACTATCACCTTTCTTTTTTAATTTTTTAAAAATAATATTTTGATAAAAACCTTTTGGTTTTACTTTTAAATGAATCATAGATTCACATATATTTATTAAATCTTTAATAAGTAATGATTCTTGGATTGGACAAAATTTTGAAATTTTTTCAAATCTAAGTGGTGTCACAGCTGCTGGTTTTATATGGTATCTGTTAATCATAAAGTTAATGAATTTAGCACGTTTTCTAAAACAGTATCCAAATATTGATTTCCAAAATTCATTTTCTGTGAATGGTAATTTAAATTTCTCTATACTATTTTTATTGTTATTATTACTATTATTTTTATTATTATTATTATTATTATTTTCATTATTATTTGAATTTTCAAAAAGATTCATCATATATTTAAATGTTTTATAACTACCATCTTTAATTGATTGAATAATATTATCGGTAGTTGGTTTATAATTATTTTCTTCAACTAATGATTTTAATGCACCAATACAATCAGATTTTAAAATATTTCCAACAGTATAACCAATATTGAATAATGATATCTTTGGATAAAATTTAAAAAAGCTTGTATAGAATTTTTTATCCTCTTTAATTGCTGAAAATAAATCTGATAATGATTTTTCAAAACCTGTTAAATATTGGTTTCTATAAACTTTGTCTTTTAACAATTCAATTTCATTACATTCAATCATGTGACCAACATTAAAAACTTCATCATATCTTAATGAATGTTTACCTGTACATAATTTATTTATAATTTGTCTATTTAAATATTTATTTCTAAAAATTTTCCAAAATAATCTTTCACCATCACTCATTGGTATTAGTTGTTGTTTTTGTTGTTGTTGTTGTTGTTGATTCTTCTCTGTTGTTGTTGTTGTTGTTGTTGTTGTTGTTGTTGTTGTTGTTGTTGTTGTTGTTGTTGTTGTTGTTTTCAATTTAATAGATTCTCTAATTCTTTCTAAAATATCTAATTTTTTACCACCCAATTGTTGAACACCATACTTTGTTTTTGCGATTTTTGCTATTGTTTTATATTTTTTAGTTTCTAATTCTTTCATTATTGTATCTATATCTTTTTCTTTTTCTAAACCACAATCCATATTTTGACTACCATTTTCGTTTTCATTTTCATTTTCAACCTCTTCTTCTATGATAATCTCTTTATTATTATTGTTTTTTTTATTATTTAATTTTTCTCTTGTTGAAAGTTTTGATTTTAATTCTTGATTTTCTTTTTTTAATTTTTCTATAACATTTAATAATTCTTTTTCTCTCTTAGAAATACCCATTTTTAACAGAAATAAAGAAACAAAAAAAAAATATGTAGTTAAAAGAAAATTAAAAAAAAAAAAAAAAAAAAATTAAACACGAAAAAAAAAAAAAAAAAAAATAAATAAAAAAAAATAAAATGTTTTTATAAGTATTTGAGCTAAAATTAAAATCTAGATTTTTTTTTTTCCTAATTTTTTCTTATTTTTTTTTTTATTCTATTTTATTTTATTTATTTTATTTATTAAATTTTATTTTTTTTAATTAATAAATCTAAAATATTAAATCCAAATCTTTCAAAATGATTTGGTTTATTATAATAAATCCATCTTGCAATTAAAATTTTAATATAAAATTTTAGTGGTGGGTGACCATAAAAACTAAAATAGAATGGTCCTTTTTGATTTGTAAATTTATGATTAATTAAATAAATAAAATCAGAAATTGATTTTAAATTATTTAAACCAAAGAAATGTTCATTTTTAAAAATTACACCATCACCATCACTATCACCACAACCATTTGAAAGTGATGGTGAATTTATAAAACCAATCATTGCTTTCATTGCAATAGTAATTGAATAAAGTCTATGAGAATAACAAATTGGTGGATCTAATTTAAATGATGGTTCAATATTTGATATTTCTTGTGATGATGATGATGGTGATGATGATGATAATAATGATTTATACTTTTCAACTAAATCCAATCTACCATTATAAATGAAATTGGTAATTGGTAATATTTTATTACAATTTTTTAAACAATTTTTAAAAATAAATTCCAACACTCCTTCTGACCTAATAAAATAAAATTCAGCTTCACATTCTTTTTTATTACTATTAGTACTTGCTCTATAATTATCTTGATTTATAAATTCAATTTTTAACATTGGCTTATCTAATTGGTTATATGCTAATTCTATTAATTCTAAATCATCATACAATAAAACTTGATTAAATATAAAATTTAAATAATTTGAATTATTTTTAACCAATTGGCAAACTTGTTTAATAAATTCGATTTTATTTTTTAAATTATTTTCAAATTGAAATAACATTGGTTTAAATCCATCATTTGAAACGGGTTCATAAAAATCAAATAAACAATTTATTAATTTAAACATTACTTTAAATAATTGAAAATTTCCAAACTTAATTGAATTCTTAAATAATTGATTTCTTCTAGGTTCATTACTTTTATATGAATAATGTCTATTATTATTTAATAACATTGAATAGAATTCATCATGATTTGAATTACAATTTTCAAAATACATTTTCAATAATTTTAAAATGAAATTAAATTTTTCATTATCTTTATTATTATTTGAATATTGATCATAAATAAAATCTAATAATATTTGATTTCTATCTGATTTTAATAAAAATAATGATTTATATAATTCATTAATTTCATTTACATTTTTAAATATAATATTATTTGATTCGTTTAAATTTAAATAAATAATTGAAATACATGAATTTTTTAAATCTTTAATTCTAAGTTTTAATTCATCAATTGGGCATTTTTCAAAAACTCTTTTTAATTCTTTTTTTTCAAATTTACATTTATAAAATAATTTTAAATTATCATTATCATTAAAATTAATATAATTTATAAATTTAAAAAGAAATGATGATGATGAATTATTTTTACTATTTAATATTAATTTCCAAAATTGTTCATTTGGTAAAATATTTGTTGTTATTGTTTTATTAATTATTAAATATTTAAATGATTTATAACTACATGATTCAATTGATAATTTAATTAAATCAATTAATTCAATTTTTACAAGTTCTTTAATAATATTAAATTCTTCAAATAATGATTTTAAAGCACCAATACAATCATTTTGAATTATAATTTTTAATATAAATTCTATATCAATTATAATTGTTGATATATTTAGATAATTATTAATTAAATTTGTATAAAATTGTTTATCATTTTTAATTGATTGAAAAAATGAGAAATTTCCAAACCTATTGTAACCTGTTAAATATTGATTTCTATTAACTTTTTCTTTTAATAATTCAATTTCATTACATTCAATCAAATGAATTGCATTATGTACATCATCATACGTTAATCTATGTGGACCTGAATTTGTATGATTCATAATTTTTGTAATTAAAAATTTATTTTTAAAAACTTTCCAAAATAATTTTTCATTATTATCCATTGGTTTATTATTTAGTGTTGTTTTTGTTGTTGTTGTTATTGTTGATGAAATGGTTTTTAATTGATTTGATTTTGAATTAATTGAATTTTTTATTCTTTTTAATATTTCAGATTTTTTACCACCTGCATTAACACCAAATTTTGATTTTGCAACTTTTTTAATTTCTAAATATGTTTTATTTTCTAACTCTTCAATTATTGTATCTATATCTGTATCCTCACTATTATTGTTATTATCTTTTTCATTATTTATCTCAACCATCTTTATATTTTATAAAAAAAAAATAAAAAAATAAAAAAAAATAAAATGTGTCGGTTAATGGTTTTTTTTTTAAAATAATAAATTAGATATTTAAAAGAATTCCATAAAAAAGTCATTTTTTAAATATCTTTTTTTTTTAAAAAAATAAAAAAAAAAAGAAAATCACTTTTCTTTTTTTTTTTTTTTTTTTATTTTTTTTGTGTTCTTGAACCCCTGATTTAAAAGGATAATCATCCCAAATAATCACTTTTTTTTTTTCTAATTAAAAGTTAAATTAAAATTATTTTTTATTTTTTATTTTTTTTTAGAGTTGTAATTACATATTTGTAAAAAATGATTTTGTTGGAATGATTTTTCAGATATTAAACTTCTAATATTTAATTTATAAAAACTTCCCAAAATAGACTATAAAATTATTATTTGTTTGAAAATTCTCTTTCAAAAAAAATAAAAAAAAATAAAAAAATAAAAAAAAAAAAATAAAAAAAAAAAATGAAGATGAAGATAACGAAGATTATAATGATGAGGGTATACCAAAAAAATATTAAAACAATCAATTGATTGTTATATTTTAAAAATTTACAAAAAAAAGATAATTAATGATATCCCTTACTTATTTATACAAAATATTATTATTTTTTTTTATTTTTTTTTATGTTATTTTTGTTTAACTACTTTGAGTTTTATCAACCCTAAAGTTTTTTCATTTTTCTCTTTTTTTTTCTTTCTTTCTTTTCTTTTCGTTTTGTGTTTAATTTAAATCTATATTAATTATATTGTTGCTATTTATTCTCTTCCATTTTCTAATAAATGATTGGTTGGATCAACAGCATATTTAGCTGGGGCAGTATTTCTTTGCCATTTTGTACCATTAATGCCATCACATGCTATAATAAAATAATTGGTTAAAAATAGTTAATAATTATCCATATATAATTATTATTATTATTAATTATTATTATTATTATTATTATTATTATTATTATTATTATTATTATTATTATTATTATTATTATTATTATTATTATTATTATTATTATTATTATTATTATTTATTATTTATTATTTATTATTTATTATTTATTATTATTTAGTGTAAATGAAAAACATACGAATGTATGGATCTGGATGTTCCCAATAACTATTGAAATCTTCTAATTGTTTAACCATTTGTTGAATGGCGAATGGGTTTGTTTCGTTTTTACCAGCTTTAAGGGAAGCACGTAAATCACCTGCATTAAGTAAAAACATATCATAATCTTCTGAATAATCTCTAATAGATTTGATAGCTTTACGATAAAGTCTAACTACTTTTTGTGAATGTGATAACATCTTTGTGTTTTATTATTGTTTTTATGCGTAATGCTGAAAAAAAAAAAAAATAAAAAAAAATAAATAAATAAAAAATTAAAAAAAAAAAAAATGAAAAAAAAAGTGAAAATAAAAAAAAAAAAAAAATGAAAAAAAAAAAAAACTCTGATTAATCAAAAAAGCAAAAAAGTTGGACAAAAAATTTTTTTTTTATTTGTTTAAATTTATTTTTTTTATTTTATATAATTTATTCTTTTTTTTTTTTCAAAACAATTTTTACTTTTTTTAAATTACAGAATTTGGATTCATATAAAATCTTTGATCTTTATTTAATTTATCCAAACTATTAACTATATCATCAGATAGAGTGAAATCTAAGATCATTTGATTTTCAATCAATCTATGAACATTTTCAGTTTTTGGAATTACAGGGCAATTGTGTTCTAAACAATATCTTAATAATAATTGTGATGGTGTTCTTCCAACTTTTTTTGCAAATTCTTTAACACTTTCATTATTTAATAACTGGATTTAAAAAAAAAAAAAAAAAAAAAAAAAAAAAAGTTAATAATCACCCACCCAACAACAATAATAATAATTTTTTTTTTTTTTTTATAAAAATTTAAAATTACTTACTCTACCACCAGCTAAACTTCCATAACTTTCTAAAATTATTTTATTATTTTTACAAAATTCTAATAAATCTTTTTGAAAATTTAAAGGATGAAATTCAACTTGATTTATTGCTGGTTTTATTTGTAAATTTGGTGATGATAAAAGTTCAGTTAAATGATTGATTGTATAATTTGAAACACCAATTGAACGTACTTTTTTATCTTGATATAGTTTCTCTAGAGCTCTCCAGGTTTGAGCTCGTTGAATTGAATTACCACTATCACTACCATCCAATCCTTTTACACCAGGCCAATGAATTAAATAACAATCTAAATAATCCAATTGTAACTTTTTCAAAGATGATTCAAATGCTTTTAAAGCATTTTCATAACCTTGCTCCATAAAACTACATTTACTAGTTATAAATAAATCTTCTCTTTTTATCTTTTTACCATCTAATCCATCATTCTTTGTAACCATTTCATTTAATACTTTACCAATTCTTTCTTCATTATTATACATTGATGCTGTATCAATACGTCTATAACCATTCTCTAAACCAACTTTAATAATATTTTCAATATCATTTAATTTAAATGTTCCAATTCCTAACATTGGCATTTTAATTGGATTTAAATTTAATTCATTTAAAATTATAAAATTTTCATTTTCATTATTATTATTATTATTATTATTCATTTTTTTTTATTTTTTATTTTTGAATTTAATAAGAGATAGAATTTGTGTGTGTGAGTGTGTTTTATATGTTATTAAAAAATAAAAAAAAATAAAAAAAAGAAAATAAATCAATTTATATAAAAAAAAAAAAAAAAATAAACACAAAAAAAAAAAAAATAAACACTAAAAAAAAAAAAAAATAAATAAAAATTATAAAAAAAACAAATTCAATTATTACCAAAAAAAGTTATTTTTTTTTTATTTTTAGCTTTTTAGGTTTATTTATTTTTAGCTTTTTTGGCTTTTTCTATTTTTAGCTTTTTTTACTTTTAGCTTTTTTAATTTTTAGTTAACATTACTTGGGTCCCAATAAAATCTTTTATTTTTATTTAAATGATTTAATTTTTGAATATCTTCATTTGAAATTGTAAAATCTAAATTTGAATTTTCATATACTCTTTCAGGTTTAATTGATTTTGGAATAACGACTAAACCATTTTGAATAGCCCATTTCAATAAGACTTGAGCAGGTGATTTTGAAAGTTGTTTTGAAATTTCCAATACTACAGGCTCAGTTAAGATCTCATTACCACCAGAGAGACTGCCATAAGCCTCCAATACGATGCCATTTGATTTACAGTAATTTAAAAGCTCCTCTTGGAAAAGGTATGGATGGAACTCGACTTGATTCATCACTGGTTTAATTCTACAATTTGATAATAGTTCATGTAAGTGCGATATGGCGTAGTTGGAAACACCGATAGAACGAACTTTACCATCGTCGTAAAGTTTCTCCAAAGCTTTCCAAGTTTGAGAACGTAGTGAACTCATGCTTTCACCTTTAGGTATTTCACTATATGTGCCTGGGTAATGAATTAAATAACAATCTAAATAATCCAATTGTAATTTCTCTAATGATTCTTGAAATGCTTTCAATGCATTCTCATATCCATGTTGCCAAGTACCAACTTTGGTTGTAATAAATAATTCCTCTCTCTTTACTTTACCTTCTTTAATTAATTCTTTAATTGTATCACCAATCTTTTTTTCATTTTTATAATAAGATGCTGTATCAATATGTCTATAACCTAAATTTTTTTTTTTTTTTTTTTTTTTTTTCAATGAAAATAATTAATAATTAATATATTAATTATATTTTTAAAAAATTGCTTTTTTTTTTATTTTTTAAAAAAAATAATTACTAACCTTGTTCAATTGCAGATCTTACAGATTTTTCAATATCACTATCATCGGTTAAATAAGTTCCTAATCCGATAACTGGAATTTTAATACCATTATTTAATTGAATTGTTGATTTAATAGATTCTGACATTATTTTTTTAATCATTAAAAAAAATTTAAATAAATTATTATTATTATTATTATTAATATTACTATTGGTGAGTGTTTATAAAAAATAAATTAATTTTTTTTTTTTTTTTTTATTCAGGGTGTGGTCCTATTTATATTAAATTTTTACAAAAAAAAAAAAAAAAAAAAAATAAAATTGAAAAAATAAAAATCTTTTTTTTTCAAAAGCATTTCGATGTTTCGAATGTTCTTCTTTTTTTAAAAAATAATTGTTTTTTGTTTTTGTTGTGTGTCAATATAGAGAAGTGAGTTGGAGAATATTTTTTTTTTTTTTTTTTTAAAGAACTACAGTCTAAAAAAATTTTCTATTTTTTAAATTTAAAAAATTCTTTATTTCTTTTTTTTACTTGTTTTTTTATTTTATTTTTTTTTAAAGAACTACAGTTGGATCCCAACAAATTCTTTTTTCATTGCCCATAGAATCTAATTTTTCCATAATTTCATTTGGAATTTCAAAATCATATAATGAACAATTTTCTTTAATTCTTTCCGAGTTTGTTGATTTTGGTATAACTACAATACCTTTTTGTAATGCCCAACGAAGCATTAATTGTGCTCTAGTTTTACCTAAAGATTTTGCATATTCTACAATAAGATCATCATTTAATTTCTAAATAAAAATAAAACTAAATTAATAAATAATTTTTTTTTTAAAAAAAAAAAAATAAAAAATAAAAAAATAAATAAAATTTACTTCACCACGAGTTAATGAAGAATAAGCTTCTAAAATTATATGATTTTTTTTACAAAATTCAAATAAATCTTTTTGATATAAGAATGGATGAAATTCAACTTGATTTACAGCTGGTTTAATTTGTAAATTTGGTGATGATAAAAGTTCAGTTAAATGATTGATTGTATAATTTGAAACACCAATTGAACGTACTTTTTTATCTTTGTATAATTGTTGAAATGCTTTCCAAGTTTCAGCACGAGCTTCTGAATTCTTTGGTGAAGAAGGTTGATTACCAGCTTGACCAGGCCAATGAATTAAATAAAGATCAACGTAATCCAATTGTAATCTCTTTAAAGAGTTATTACATGCTTCAATTGCTTTATCATAACCATGTTCACTTGTACTTGATTTCGTAGTAATAAATAAATCTTCTCTCTTTATTTTACCTTCTTCAAATATCTTTTTTAAACAATCACCAATCGCTTCCTCTTGTCTATAAGATGAAGCTGTATCAATTAAAATATATCCATTATCAATTATTGCTTCTCTTAAAACTCTTTCCATATCAATTGATTTAATTTGATATGTACCAATACCAAATAATGGCATTTCAATACCATTATTTAATTTAATTTTTGATTTTATATTCATTATTAATTTTTTAAAAAAATAAAATAAAATAAAAAAATAAAAAATTAAAAAAATGAAAAAAATAAAAAAAAAATAAAATAAAAAATAATTTAATTTAAAAAAATAAATATTTCCATTATTATTTGAAATTTATTTGAAATTTATAAACCTTTATTATAAATAAATTCTTTAATTATATTACCATTTTTATCTTTAATATTTCTAAATTGTGGTTCTAATGAATCTGCAGAAATTGTTGATTCTTGTGGGAATAAAGCAATGGCGGCAGGTAAAGATGTATTAAAGATTGCTGCTATGACTGCTAAATTTAAAGGCATTCTAACTTTTGGATATTTTTTAACAAATGAAGTTCTTTCAAATAATCCCATTACAATTGGTGGTAATAATAATGCTGGAAATGATGTTGCTGCTCTTGAAAATGCAACTTTATAAACTGCTGATTTACCTGCTTCTTTACTCTTTCCATGAATTACACCATCTTTATCTTTAATATCAATACCATTACTAAAAATATTAATTTGTGTTTAATTAAATTAAATTATTAATATTCATTTTTTTTTTTTTTTTTTTTTTTTTTTTTTAAAAAAAAATAATAATACATACACCATTTCATTACCTCTCATAATTAAAACATTTGCAATACCAGCTGATGTTACAGCAGTGAATGGTACCATCATTCTAAGAGCACTTGAGATTGTTTTATTTTGAATATTTAATTTATTTACACCCCAACCTAAACCAACTGCTAATGAACAAGAGATACCAACTGCACTTGCATAAGCTTCTAAAATTTGTTTATTTGACATTGTATTACTTGCATTTCTATTGGCATGATTTAATGCTATATTATATGATTGATTAATCCATTGCCAAAATATAGTTGTACCAATTGATGCATTTGGTAAAATTAAACCTGCACAAATTATAACATTAATTGGTAAAAATGCTGAAACACGAAATGGTAAAAATATTGGTTTACCTGTATCTGGATGAATTGTTGAATCCAAAACTTAATTTAAAAAATAAAAAAATAAATAAAAAAAAAATTAATAAATTAGTTTTCTTTTTTTTTTTTTTTTTCTTTTTTTTTTTTTTAAAAATTAAGTTTCCTATTTACTTTTTTTTGCTTTCCATAATTCATCTGAATGCTTTACTGGGTCAACTAAACCTTTTTTAAAATTATCTAATAATGTTTTTGATTGACTTAAATCTTTTTCTGTTGCAAATAATGTAGATGGATCAGTAATATCTCTAAAATTTTGATATCTACCATAAAATGTATTATTATCATATTTGTTTGAAACTATATTTTGATTTTTTTAATAAATATATGAATATATGAATCATTTTAAAAAATGATGATGAATTAAACAGATTAATGATTTGTTTAAATTATTTATTTTTTTTTTAATTTTTTAAAAAAAAATACTAACCACCGTCAAATACAGGAAAAGAATTTGATGTCATTTTTTTTTTTTTAGAAATAAAAATACCTTATATATTTATAAATTTGTTTTTTTGATCAAACACTTATGTGAGGGAAAAAAAAAAAAAAAAAAAAAAAACATGAAAAAAAAAAAAAATTATCGTTTTTTTGAAATTTCAAAATTTTATGAGCTTTCGCAAACCAGGAAAAAAAAAAATAGGGTTGTTATTAAAATATTAAAAATTTAAAATTTTATAAAAAAATAATGTTTTGAGATTTGTAAGTTGTTAAAAAAAATACCAAAAAATTAAAAAAAAATTAAAAAAAAAATTTAAAATTAAAAAAAGAAAAATTAAAAAAAAATTTTTCTGATTAGATATTTTTAAAAAAAAAAAAATTAAAAAACGCAGTGGTGTTAAAAAAATTATTTTTAATATTTTTTTTTTTTTATGTTTGTATTTATTTTTAATCACAAAACAACTCTTTGTATTTTTTTTTTTTATTTTTTTATTTTTTTTTTTCTCTAAACAAAATTTTCTGTTCTTTACTTTTATATTTAAATTGTAAGAGTTTTTTCAATCTCATGACTATCCATAATTTTTTAATCTTTCTTGACTTTTTAATATGTGTTTAATTAAATTTTTTTTTTTTTTTTTTTTTTATTTTATTTTTTTTTTTTTCAAAACAAAATTTTTTGTTTTTTACTTTTATATTTAAATTGCAAGGGTTGCTTCAATCTCACTACTATCATTATTAACAGCTGAAATATTACTATCGTCTTCTACTTGTAAAGTTGGTGACATTTCTGGACTACTTTCATTAAATTCTTTATTTAAATTTTGATTAATAAAAATAATTCCATTTTTATCATTTTCATTTTCATTTTCATTTTCATTTTTATTTTCATTTTCAATTTCATTTTGATTTTGATTATGATTTTCTTTATTATTATTATTATTATTATTATTATTATTATTATTATTATTATTATTATTATTATTATTATTATTATTATTATTATTATTATTATTATTATTATTATTATTATTATTATTATTATTATTATTATTATTATTATTATTGTTTTTATCAACAGAATCAATAATAAAATCTAATAAATCAATTGAATCATTTGAGGTTGATTCAAAATCTAATAATGGTAATTTTCTTTTCTTTTCATTAGAGTTATGTAATGATCTAATTTCATTTGGTGAAATGATACCATCAGCAGTTGATTTAAAAATGGTTGGACTATTTTTAATTGATAAATCTTTTTTTATACCATTATTATTATTACTATTATTATTATTATTATTATTATTATTATTATTATTATTATAATCTAAAGATGCAGATAAAGTATAAATACCATGAATTGTTGGAAAAAAGCTAATACCAAAAATACCAGAACCAACTACAAAACAATAAAATGGTAAAATTTCATTAGTTGGACCCAATAAAGTTAAATGTAAAGGTGATGATGAGATTGGACCAAATCCAGATGGATTTGATGATGTTAAATTGGTTGGTACAGGATTATCCAATGCATCTCTAAGATGAATTTGAGTTGTTGCTACTTTTCCAGTTGTTATTGCAACTGGTTTATTCGATATAAACATTGAGGTTTTATAATCAATACGTGCAAAATTTGGTTCACTTTTAATATTTGAAGATGATGGTGATATACTTGGTGATGTTGATGATTGTTGTTGCTGTTGTTGTTGTTGTTGTTGGTTTATTATTACAGTTTTATTTGGTGTTGAATAATATCTTTGATTTGAAACCGGTTTCATATTTCTAATTGTATACGATCTATTTGGTGTTATTTGTTTCTCTTGTTGTCCACCTATTTTATCATTTTGCTGCTGTTGTTGTTGTTGTTGTTGCTGTAAATCTAAATCAAGTAAAGTTGGTGATGATTGACAAAATGTAGAATGTGAAACTTTTGGTGATGTTGAATAAATTTCATTATGTTGTGATGTATCTTCATCTGTTAAATCATCATCATCATCATCATCACTTTCTTTTTTTTCACCATCTGAATCTAAATCAATATCATCTTTAGTTGTTATTGGTGTCGTTGTATTTGATGAATTTTTTGAACCATTTACTGTTGTTGTTGTTGTTGTAGTTGTTGTAGTTATAAATTTTGGTTTATAATTCATTGAATTTATGAAATAATCATATAGTATTTCAGTATTTGATAGCGATATGAAATGATTATTAAAATCTATTGATAGAAATGTAATATAATCATTAATTTCAAAATCATCATTACTATCCTCTTCTTCCTCCTCCTCCTCCTTTTCTTTATCCTCTTTTTCTTTTTTTTTATCATCATGATCATGATCATGATCTTCTTCTTCTTCTTTTTTTTCTTTTTCATTATTTTTACATTTATTTTTAAAACATATTATATTAATTGGAAAATTATTAAATTGTGAAAGTAATTGTTTTATATGATCTAATGGTATATCATTATCTATAATTATTCTAGTGTTTTTATTTTGTTGTTTAATTGTTTTTAAATAATTTATTGATTTTTCAATTGATTCTAAATTTATTATTTTTATTTTTTTATTTTTATTATTATTATTGGTTGAATTACCAATCCAAATTAATATTGGTTGTTGTTGTTGTTGAGTTATTGTGTTTTTACAATAATTATATTCTCTAATTATTATCATTTCAATTAATGATAATAGTTTAATTATTATATTTAAATTTTCAAATAGAATTGTATTTATAATTTTATCAATTGTAATTGTTGTGCATGTGGATGTTGAGGTTGAACTAGTTATATTTTTTCTTTTTTTTATTAATAATAATTTTGTTGCTATGGTTTTTATACCAAAATTAATTGATATACTTATAAAATGTTTTATTCTTTTAAATATTGTGTTTGAAAATGTTTTTATTATGTTATTTGGATTCTGTTGTTGTTGTTGTTGTTGTTTGTATTGTAAATCTTTAATTTCTTCAAAATCATTTGATATATTTGAAAGTAGTACCACTATGGACCCATTTTCAGGATTATTATTATTTTTGATTTGTGATTTTAAATTATTTGAATAATTTATTAAATTTAATAAAATATCCATCGTTCATTCTAAAAATAAATAAAGTTTTTTTTTT
This sequence comes from Dictyostelium discoideum AX4, assembly GCF_000004695.1. NCBI lineage: Eukaryota > Evosea > Eumycetozoa > Dictyosteliales > Dictyosteliaceae > Dictyostelium > Dictyostelium discoideum. The sequence goes on from NC_007090.3 coordinate 2,839,409, forward strand.
TTCTCGAAAATTAATTAAATTTTGAAAAAAAAAAAAAAAAAAAAAAAAAAAAAAAAAAAGTTTGGTAATAAAATAAAAAAATAATTATAAATCCACTTTTTTTAATTAATTTTTTTTTTTTTTTTTTTTTTTTTTTTTTTTTTGTTTTTTTTTTTTATTATTTTTTATTAGTTTTGGATTATTAAAAAAAAATATCTTTAATGTTTTAAAGATTGATAATTTTCTCCTTTAATTTAATTTACTGTTAACAATTTAAAATAATATATATAAATTTCAATAAATTATTCTCTTTTTAAGAAATTAATTTACCATTCAAAAAAGAAACAAAATTATGTCGTGATTTCAATTCATTTCTTTTTTATTTGCGAAGATTTTTTTTTATTTAATAATAATTAATAAATTTTAATTTTTTTTTTTTTTTTTTAATTTTTTTTTTTTTTTTTTCTTTTTAATTTTTTATTTTATTTTATTTCATTTTCAAAATATTGGTATAATAAAAAAAAAAAAAAAAAAAAAATGGTATCAAATTTATTTCAAGTTAAAGATAAAATTATATTAGTTACTGGAGGTGGTAGTGGTATAGGATATGGTATTTCATTAGGATTTGTAAAGAATGGTGCAAAAGTTTATATTTGTTCAAGAGATTTTGAAAAATGTAAGAAAACAGCAGAAGAATTAACAAAGATTGGACCAGGAAAATGTATAGCAATTAAAGCAGATTTATCGAAATTGAGTGATATTAAAAATTTATTTGAAGAATTCTCAAAATATGAACAGTCATTGGATTGTTTAGTTAATAATTCAGGTGCAAATTGGGGTGAAGAATTAGAGAAATATCCAGACCAAGCATGGGATAAAGTTATGAATTTAAATGTTAAAGCTGTTTTTAATACAAGTGTTGCAGCATTACCATTCCTAAGAAAGAATGCAACCTCACAAGATCCTTCAAGAATTATTAATATTGGTTCAATCGATGGTATTAGAGTACCACGTTTAGAAACTTATGCTTATTCAGCAAGTAAAGCTGCCCTTCATCAGTTAACTAGAACTTTAGCCGATAGATTAGCACCTGAACATATTCTAGTCAATGCAATCGCTGCTGGTCCTTTTATGTCTAAAATGACTAAACAAACTTTTACACAATTTGAGGATTTGGTCAAATCTAGTGTTGCCACTGGTAGATTTGGTAATAATGAAGATCTTGAAGGTTTATTGGTATTTTTAACTTCAAGAGCTAGTACTTATATAACTGGTGCTATTATTCCTTTGGAAGGTGGTGTTTTAATTAAATCAAATCTTTAAAAAAAAAAAAAAAAAAAAATAAATAAATAGTGTTTTTGTAAATTACTTTTAATATGTACCAAAAATAAAGAATTAAAACCATTGTATGAAAAAGGGTATTTTTATAATAATTAAAACATTTAAACTTTTAATGAGATTTTTTAAATTTTTTGAATCATAAAGCAAAATTTTTTTTTTTTTTTTAATAACATCACTCAATTTGAGTGTGTTCTAGGAGAGTTTATTTGTAGTTTTTTTTTTTTTTTTTTTTCTTGTCATTCTTATATAAAGCAAAATAGACTCGGGGTTAAAAAAATTCAAAAATATCCAATAATCCTTGTTGGTCTAGTGGTGAGGATTTTCGCCTGTCACGCGAAAGGCCCGGGTTCAATTCCCGGACAGGGAGCTTTTTGAAAACTCACTCGAAATCCGAAGTTCCGGTTTCTAACTTCATTCAAATAAATTTTTAAAAAAATGAATTTTTTCGATAAACTTAAAGGTGAACTCAACTTAGGCGAAGAAGAGTTAAATAAAAAAACTATTCAAATAAGGTTATTCTACCCACATACCTTGGAATTAAATAGTAATTCAACAAAATTAATAGATAATTTCATAGTTAATGGTACTCTTAACATTGTCAGAAGACAAAAGGGTATAACAGTATTCGGTAGAATACTAAAAGAAAAATTCACATTATTACACGAGTGTTACAGCACTTTCAAGTATGAAGATTTCCCACTGCAAAAATTCATACTTTACACCCCAGGATATCACTATGTCCACTTTTACACATTTATCTGAAAGAAACACCTTCATAATCAACTCAAAATCTCTGTTTAAAAAATATAATTCAATCAACCATCAAATAATAGCAGGCGACTTCAATAACAACCACGATTGCAACAGCTTCTTCGGTACTGAATTACGTAAAATAATAGACCAAGACATGCTACTAGATACTGGTATTGAAGAAAACACTCCAACATTTCCAAGATCAATGAAGAGACTAGATAGAATCTACTGTCATCCAACACTACTAAACCAAAATTCAAAACTGGTAGTCCACAACACAGTATTTAACAAATCAGATCACTTTCCCATCACAATCACAATACAAACCAACAGAGAAACAACAACAACAACAACAACCAAACTAGAAAGACTCCCTTGGACATTATGTAAAGAAATTCTCAACAACAAACATATACATGATGGGTTATCAGAATTAATCAGTAAGAACAAAGATAAGATCAAATCAGTGGAGGAATGGACGAAATTTAAAAATAATGTCATCAGAGATTATTTAAAAAAAGAACAAAACAAAATAAAGAAAGAAAAGAACAAAAGAAAATACGTAATCCACAAATTACTTGGAAATTGTGATATCATTCCAAAGATGAGAAAAGAACTCAATGAAGAAATAAGTAGAATATTAGAAGAAGAAAGAAAGGTAAAAGCATGGGATATCAAATTAAAACTCCACCTGCATCAAGAAACACCAAGCAAATACCTCACAAGTATCCTTAAATCCAGAGCCAAAGATAAATCAATATTCCAAATAAAAGATAAAGATAATAAGACCATATCAGATAAAGAGAACATAGCAAAAAGATTTGTTGAATTCTATCAAGATCAATATGAAGAGAAAGAAGATAACGAAGAAACCCACAAGAAGTTATTAGAAAAATGGGAAGTAGACGTTGATTTAATCAAGAAACTCGAGATAGACAGACCGATAAGAATACATGAAGTGACCAAAGCAATCAAAACTTCAAGTATCCACAAATCTCCAGGTTTAGACGGTATCAATGCACTATTCTACAAGTACCACATCAACTCAATAGCAAGAATATTGACTATAGCTTTCAACGACCTCCTCACAAATAAGAAAGAAATCCCCACAAAATTCAAAGAAGGAGTAATAACAACAATATTCAAAAAAGGAGATGAACTAAACATTTCAAATAGAAGACCAATCACCCTTCTCAATACAGATTACAAAATTTTAAGCAAAATTCTCAACAGTAGATTATTAGATATCACCAGTAAAATTATCAACAAATTTCAAAACGGCTTTGTTCCAAACAGGTTCATCCAAGACAATATTCAGATCATGAAGGAAGTAATAGAAATAAGTAACAAAAGAAAGAACAATACACTCATTACCTTTTACGATTTTAACAAAGCATTCGATTCAATCAGCCACAAGAGTATCACAAGAACATTAGAGCATATTGGTATCCCCCCAAAATTCACAGCGATCCTACTAAACCTACTCAAAGATACTAAAAACAAAATAAAGATCAACGACTTTTTAGTCAATGGAATAACAATCAGAAGAGGAACAAAACAAGGAGACCCAATATCACCAACAATCTTTGCTCTAGTTTTAGAACCACTTCTAATAGATATCATCAATGATAATACAATCAAAGGCTTCACTCTACCAAATTCCAAATCATTAAAACTCACTGCATTTGCTGACGACATAGCAACATTTACAAACTCCACTGAAGAACTAATGAAAATTAATACTAAAATCCAAAAGTACTGCTCAGCAACATCATCATCGTTAAACAAAGAGAAAACAGTAATGATAGCAATAGGAGATATACCACACGATCTACCATTCCAAGAGAGTACAGTCCCAGAAAGATATCTTGGCCTCAATTTCACCAAAACAGGTTTAAATTCAAAATACAACACTTTAATCCAAGAAATGAAAAACAATCTAATCAAATGGAAATCACAAGCAATAACGATGAAGGCAAAGATGACAATTCTCAAAACATACGTTCTATCCAAATTAACATACCATCAATACATGGATAATCTAAATGAAGAACAAATTGAGGAAATCAATAACATGACCAGATGGTTCTTATTCTCCTCAGTTAAGAATACATATACAAAAGAGAGAAAATACAAAACTATGATGAAAATAGACAGAGCATATGCAGATTGGAAAGAAGGAGGCATAAAATTATGGGATATAGAACTAAGACATATAGCATTCAAAATCTGGTACATGAACAGGCTACTCCATAACAACTACAACAACAACAACAATACCTTACAAGAATGGTACATGGAGCAATTAAGTAGAAAAAAAGCCCACACTTCAACCCTCAACGATATGTGCAGACACTGGGGTGTATTCAGAGTCAAATTTTACCAAAACCATCCAAAGATAAATGAACTTCCAGACTGTATAAGAAACGACAATGACGAACCACTAAAACTAAAAGAAATTTACGAACTCATGATCAAAGACAGACACCCAACACCAAGAAGAACAGAATGGCAGAAGTTATGGGCGGTGAGATACAACACAGCAATACCCAAAGTATTCATAAACATCAACAGCATTTCTCACCAAAAAGGTAGAAACACCCTCTTCAGATTCTTCTCAAGATCACTTCCAGGTATCAACCACGAAAGAGACACCAGATGCAAGATCTGTGGCCACCTATTCAGAGACCCTTATTCTCACCTCTTCACTCTATGCCAAGATATCCTAGATATTGAAAAAACCATCATATCAACAGTTAACAAATTATCATTCATCAAAATCCACAGATGGTCAATGGATACCTTAGACATATCAAAATACAACAGAACTGAGAGAATCTTCCCCAATCTCATAGGAATAATAGCACACCAATTATGGAAGATAATCTGTCACAAATTGTTCAACACTGATGAAAGCAAACCAGAGCCAAAATTCGAGCAAAAGGTCATAGAAACAGAATTACTAAATCTCATCGAAACTGAAAAATTCATCACACTAAAGAAAATCAAACACGACGAAGCAATACTAAAAAACACCAATCAAGATCTTCACAAATACAAATTCAACAAAGCCTGGCAAACCCCAGTAGTTCCGAACCCTCTTCCAATTTAAGTAGTAGTAAAAAAAAAAAAAAAAAAAAAAAAAAATATAATATAGTTAAAAAATTTAATACAATTGAATAATAAAAATAAAATCGTTTAACAAACACCGCCGAAAAGACACAAGGACATTCCTTGAAGGTCTGATCACAGGTAAAAAAAAAAAAAAAAATTCAAATAAATTTTATAGGGTATTCCGATTCACTTTGATCCTGATATATTTGAGGAGGTAATCAGTGTCGATGGGTGATAAGGTGCTGGTCTATTTGCTTCTTATTCAAACTCAATATCTAAAAATCTAGATGATAATCTTTTTCTTGAATTGATTTTGCCAACTTTTGTGGAACGGGAAGGATTGAATTTGTTTCTGATGCGTTTATGAATTGGTTAATCACCAGAGTGTTTTCCCTCTGGTCAATGTTTTTTAAATATTGATTAAGGGAAATAAATAAAACAGTTATTAATAGGTTTATTATGAATTGTTAATTATTTAAAATACAATTATAATTTTAGTTAGGTTTAAATGCAGATATTATATTAGTTTAGATAATCTAATACAGAATTTTAATCTTTTTTAAAAAAGAAAATGTTATTACTATTATTATAAGTATTCTGATATTTTTTTTTTTTTTTTTTATACAATTTTAAATTTTAATAAATAAATAATTAAATAATAATTTTTTGGTTAAGGAAATCGTTTGGATCTTTTGAAATATTCTATTTAAAAAAGTTTTTTTTTTATTTTTATTTTCAATAGTTAAAGTTTATGATAAATATTAATTAATAAATAGGTTTATTTAATAAATTTTAATTTTTAAAATGAAGATATTATTTTAGTTAAGATTTTCCTGTTTTTGTGGATGCATTTTTTTTTTTTTTTTTTTTTGATATAAATAAACTATTGTAGTATACAATTAGTATGTTATTTTTATTTATTTATTTTAGGTTTTTTAGTTTTTGTGAATTTAAAATAGTATGTTATTTTAGATTAGGTAATTAATAATTAATTGGTGGTGTAATTGTTGGAATTGGTTCATTTGCGTTTATGCTCCATTCTTTTTTAAATTTTTTGGATGCATTTAGAAAATCGGAACTTCGGATTTGTAGGGATTTTTCAAAAAGCTCCCTGTCCGGGAATTGAACCCGGGCCTTTCGCGTGACAGGCGAAAATCCTCACCACTAGACCAACAAGGATTATTGGATATTTTTGAATTTTTTAACTCCAAGTGGATTTTTTTGGACAAATGCCTAAAAAATTAAGTGAAAAATTCAAAAATATCCAATAATCCTTGTTGGTATTGTGGATAAAACTTAAACACAAAAAAAAAAACAATTCAAATATGTCATCAACATCAATCATGAAGCTGATGATAAAATAAAAAAAGATTTAGAAAAAAATTTGGACAAAAAAGATGTTTTAATCAAAAGTAATAATACAATTCAAAATTCGAAACAAAAAAAAAAAAAAAAAAAAAAAAAAAAAAGTAAACTAACCCCTCTTTTAGAGACCCTGTAAAAAAAAAAAAAAAAAAAAAACTAAAAATAAAATGAGATCTAGCATCTCAAGGAGAAGCAACTAATAATTGCGTTATCCAATTCAAAAAAAAAAATGGATTTTTTTTCCTATTAAAAGACTTATAAAACAAATAAATAAATAAATAAATAAACTATTTTAAAAAGCCATCTTTTTACTTTATTGTAATTTATTATTTGTTTCGTTTTGAAAAAAGTAAACTAACCCTCTTTTAGAGACCCTGTAAAAAACTACAAATAAAATGAGATCTAGCATCTCTAGGAGAAGCAAATAATAATTGCGTTATCCAATTCAAAAAAAAAAAATGGATTTTTTTTCTTCAATTTAATTAAAAAATCGATTTTTTTTCATTTTTTGTTAATTTTTAATTTTTTTCATTTCCTGCATCTTTTTATATTCGACAATACCAAGAATGAATTTTCAAAAATATTTTCTTAAACAACCAATCATGTTTTGGGCATAAAAAAGCTCAATGATTTTACAAATTAGTTATAATAAAAATCACAAAGAATGAAATCAGTGATAATGGTGTTGGTGATAATAAAGAGATTAATATAACATTCATATATAAATAATATATAATGAACAAGATAAATATTATAACAATTTCTAAATTTAATTTCAAATCAAACAGAATGGCCTACCACGGCAAACTTAATACCTACACTCATTTCCCCGATCCTTAATTAATAGTTTTTTTATGGATTTTAATTTTAAAAATTAAGAAGTTATCCCTATTTTAGTATAATTATTATTTTTGATATTATTATTTTTTTTTTTTTTTTTTTTTTTTTTTTTTTTTTTTTAATATTGATTTCTCCTTTAAAGGAAATAAACAATAATTAATAGTTTTATTTAGAGATTTTAACTTTATTTTGTAATTCAGTTTTTCTATTTTGGTTTGAATTTTAAAAAAAGCAATTTAATTTTAAAATAGTGTTGTTGGTTTTGTTATTATTATTATTTATTTATTTTTTTTTATATGAATTGGTCGAATGAGATGAGATTCGGCAGCACTGATTCTGGAATACAATATACTTTGCAAGTTAGTTTTCTTAGTTTGATTATTTGTAAATGGAAATATTTTGGGTCGTTAAAATTACTTGGATCTTTTGAAAGAGATAATTTTAAGTCTTTTGTTTTTTTTAAATATTCTAGGATTCCTAGTTTGTACCATTTATTAAGTAAGATCGAGTATGAGAGGTTTTCATCTTTAGACGGTTAATTGCTATAAAATTGCGTCCAGATGTTAACGAAGTATTCTTATTGGAATCTAAGGTTTGTTTTTTTTTTTTTTTTACCTAAAAGCGGTGTATTGTTATATTTTATTACATTTTTAAATTTTTAGATTTTTAAATTTTTAAATTTTTATATTGTTATATGTTGATATTTTTGGTTATATTATGATTACTACTACTTGTTTTTTGAATCTAAGGTTTGTGCATATAGAAACACTAAAAAATTAAAATTTAATTTACCAATTAGATTTTTTTTTTTTTTTTTTTGATATAAATAAACTATTGTAGTATACAATTAGTATGTTATTTTTATTTATTTATTTTAGGTTTTTTAGTTTTTGTGAATTTAAAATAGTATGTTATTTTAGATTAGGTAATTAATAATTAATTGGTGGTGTAATTGTTGGAATTGGTTCATTAGTGTTTATGCTCCATTCTTTTTTAAATTTTTTGATGGTTTCGGACCATTGGGTTTCTTTTTGAGTTTTTGTGAGGTTGTTTTTAATTGAGAATTGGTTAAAGTTTGATAACCTTCTTGAATATTCCAATCTTATTAGCTTGTGCCATTTTGATTTTAATATATCATAATCTAG
>NC_007090.3:2848045-2875545 GCF_000004695.1 Dictyostelium discoideum AX4
TCCTCATGAATGAATGGATCAAGAAGTTTTGCCAAGCAACCAGCGCAAAAATAAACCAAACCAAATGCTCGCGTATCACTTTCAAATGGAACACCAAAACGCTATACACCGGCATAAAATCAAACGAAAGGTGCCTCGGCTTTGACTTCAACAATAAAGGTATCAAATCCAAAATCAATACAATCTCAGACAACATCAGAGCTAAACTAGTAACATGGAACTCAACTTCATCAACCTATATGGGCAGACTCATAATGGCAAAAACATATGCACTATCTCAGTTAACGTTCCACACTTACATCAACACCACACCACAACACAATAGTATTGAAAATAACATCGTAAAATTCGTTTTCAACACAAAATCTAAAAACTCTCTTTCACTACAAAGAAGACAAAACAACTATATCAATGGTGGCCTAAACTTATGGAACCTGAAGACAAGAGAACTAGCACAGAAAGCATGGTTATTCGAAAGATACCTCCACCAAAGAGTAAGTAACACTCCTAGTTCATATATAAAACTGTGGGAAGAGGAACTCAAAAACAACAACAACAACAAAACAACAACAAAACAAAATCAACTACAACTACACTGGCAATGCAAGCAAGCATGGACCCAATTAAAAACTCCACAAAATAAACAAACACACTACGAACACCTCCCAAAATTAAAAAAAATATACGAGGATATGATGACAACTCAATCTCCTGAACACAACAAATTCATACCAACTCCTGGCCAAAAAGAAATAATGACCAAAATTAATAGCAAACACCTTCCATTTAAAGAAATCAAAAAAATAATAAACATGAAAGGTAGAGATCTATTATGGAGATACACACTGAAAGCACTACCAAAAATATACAACATGCCATGCCAACAGTGTGGGGAAGATGAGACCTCAGAACATATATTCTTCAACTGCAAAGCCCACATCAAAAACACACAAGAAATCTTCAACTACACCCTAACTAAGTCTGGACACACCACTCACACCTGGAATGTGAAGATTTTAAACCATCTACAAATTGCACTAGTAGCCAATTTAATAGCTATTATATTCGATAAAATCTGGCACAAAAGAAATAAACTCATTCACGATGAAAAAGAAATAATAATTCACAGACAACAAGTCATACGTGAACTAATTAAAACACAAAGAGCTGCATGGGACAGGACACAAGCGGTTATAAACAAAACATTAAGAATCAAATCAAAACAACGGCCAGAAGAACAAAATAAATTAGACTCACTAATCTCGCTAAAGCTATTACAATTTAGCAGACAATGGAACTCACCTCTTCACGCAATAGAACTTCCTAAACATCTCAAAAAATACAATAATTCACTCAGTACTTTCTATAAATAAATAAAAAAAAAAAAAAAAAAAAAAAAAAAAAAAAAAAAAAAAAAAAAAAAAAAAAAAAAAAAAACCCGGGGGACCCCAGGTAAACAAAAAATTTCCAAAATTTTAACTTTTTAAAAAAAAATTTTAAAAATTGAAAGAAAATTAAAGGGAAATTCCCAACCACCCCCCCAATTTTAAGGCACCCAAAGGGCCAAAAAAAAAAAGGGAAATGGGGGGAAAAACCCAATTAAAAAAAAAAAAATTAAAAACCCGTTTAAACCTTAATCCCGAACCCGGCGGAAAAAAAAAAAAAGGTTTAAAAAAAAGGGGGGGAAAAAAAAAGGTTTTAATCAAAAGGTATTAACCCATTCCAAATTTGGGCCCCAAAAAAAAAAAAAAAAAAAAAAGGGGACCCTCCCCCTTTTTTAAAAACCCGGTAAAAAAAAAAAAAAAAATTAAATTAAATTGGGATCTAACATCCCAAGGAGAAGCAAATAATAATTGCGTTATCCAATTCAAAAAAAAAAAAAAAAAAAAAATCAAGAATATATTAATCAAAAGTAATTATACAATTCAAAATTCGAAACAAAAAAAAAAAAAAAAAAAAAAAAAAAAAAAAAAAAAGGTAAACCAACCCCTCTTTTAGAGACCCTGTAAAAAAAAAAAATAAAATAAAATGAGATCTAGCATCTCAAGGAGAAGCAAATAATAATTGCGTTATCCAATTCAAAAAAAAAAAAAAGAATATATTATTATTAAAAATTTTGGAAGTTCCTTTATTTTTAGATTAAAAAATGTTTTTATCATTTCAATTTTTTATTACTTTTTTTTTGAAAAATTATAATTTTCAAATGAAATGATAATTAAATAATAATGAAATACATTAATATGTGTGTTTAATAAAAAATAATAAAATATGGAAATGATAAAAAAATTAAAAAAAAAAAATAAAAAAATAAAAAATAAAAAATAACATTATAAAAAATATAAAAAAAACCATTGATGTTCAAAATCATTAATTGAATTCCATAGATATTTTTTGATTAATATTAAAAAAATGGGTGTATACTATTTTTATTATTATTATTATTTTTTTTTTTTAGAAATTGAATTCCAAAATATCTATTATAATAGGAAAAATAAAAAAAAATAAAAAAAAAAATAAAAATTTTAAAGAGAGTCTGAGTGTGGGAAATTTAAATGTAATACAAAAAAAATTTGTAATTATTCTTTTAATTTTTTATTTTTTTTTTTATTTTTTTTATTTTTTTTATTTTTTTTATTTTTTTTATTTTAATTTTTTATTTTTTTTCTATTTTCAATTTAAATTTTTTTTTTTCTTTATATAAATAGTATTAAAACATTAATTATAATATTTTATTTCATTTTATCTACATTATTAAAAAAAGGGTAGGTAATCAAATAACAAATTAATACTTGAATAACAATAATTAAATATCATTATTAATACCAAATTTATTTAATTTTATTTTTAATTTTAATTTTTAAAAAAAAAATTATTTTATTTTTATTTTAATAATTAATTTTAATTTATAATAATTTTATTAAAATTTTAATTTAATTTTTTAAAATATATTCTTTTTTTATTTTTTTTTATTTTATTTTTTTTTTATTTTTTCAAATTTTTTTTTTTATTTTTATTATTAATTTTTTTATTTTTTTATTGCTCAATTTTAAAAACTATATATTAAAACAGATAAGAAACAAACTATTAAAATCCATTATAAATATTTTATAAAAAATAAATAACAACAAAAAAAAATAAAAAATGGTAGAATTATATGATACATTTGTAAGTTTTAATTTTATTAAATTATTTTTATTTTCATTTTTTTTTTATTTTAATTTTAATTTTTATTTTTATTTTTTTCATTTTATATTAATAAAAAAAAATAATTTAATATTAATTTTATTTTTTGTAAATCTCTTTATTTTTTTTTTTTTTTGTTTTTTTATTTTTTTTTTTTTAGGGAATTAAAATTTATGTTGATCATAATAAAACAACTATAAAAGGTATTGATTTACAAAAAAAGTTGGCAAAATTTTTTTTAAAGAAAAATATTCCACATTCATTAATTTCAATTTTTGATATTGCAAATAATTTTGAAATTCAAAGAAGAATTAAAGAACATTCTAAAAAAATACCAAGATATCCATATATTGAAATTAATGGTCAATTATGGGGTGTAAAGTATTAAATTATATTATAAATTTAACAATACAGATGATTTTAATTATTAACATTATTTTTTATTTTAAATTATTTAGGAAGGTATTGAAGTTGAAGAAAGTGAAGAAATGGATCAAGTTTTAAAAGATTTAATAAATTATAAAATCCAAGGAACTGGAGAACAAGAAAATAATAGTATTGTTGATGCATTCATTGCAGGTAATACAATGGTAGCAGTTGAACCTGAAACTTTATCAATTGGTTATTTGGATTCAGGTTTAAATCTTATTGAATGGTTATCACTTGGAATCGTTTCAAATATTTGGAATCCATGGGCTGTACCAATCGAACCATTGGATAAAGAATCTGATTTTGAATTTGATGTTATTCGTACAAATTGGTATGGTAGACATCAATTTAGAAAATATAGATTCACTCCTTCTGAAATTGTTAGAATAAATAGTCAATCTGTCAAAGCAACTCTATATTATAAAGATATTCAACAACTTGATCAAACAAATAAGAAAAATATTATTATAAAGTAATTATAACAATAATATATATATATATATATATATTTTTTAAAATTTCAATTTACTTGGAAATTAATTCATTTTTTTTTTTTTTTTTTTTTTTTTTCCAGGATTTTAAATGGTGAAGATCAATATATTGAAGCATTAGAGGATGATATAATCAAAATGATAGAAATTATAACATCAAGAGCATATTTAGTTCCAAATGGTGAAAATCAATGGGTTTCAAAAATTACAATTTAAATATAGTGAAAGTGGGAGTTAAACACTTTGCACGTGCATATGTATATATAAACACTATATATTTATAAATATAATGTGAGAAACTAATCAAAAGGAAATTCATAAACCACAAATGTTTGATTTTCTTTTTATTAAATCAAACAAAACTATATATTTTTATCTATTTATAAATAAAATAAAGAAACTATTTCTTCCTTTTTAATTTTTCTCAACAATTTTCCCTTTTTTCAATTTTTTTTTTTTTTTTTTTTTTATTTAAATTATTTAATTTTTTTTTTTTAAAAAAATTTTTTTTAAATTAATTTTTTCAACTTCACATTTTTTTTTTTTTTTTTTTTTTTAAATTCATTTTTTTTTTTTTTTTTTTTTTTTTTTAATTTCATTTGTATATTACATAAAAACACACATCATAAGATGGCAACATATAAACCATTAGAATATTTAGAACATTTAAAAAAGATTGTACCAGATCTCTCTGATCAAATCAATAATATTAAAGATACATATGAAAATAAGTAAGTAGAGATTAACTCAAAATTAAAATAAATATAATAATAAATTCTTATTAACTTTTTTTTTTTAAAAAATTAATTAATCTAGATTATGGCATCAATTAACAAAACAAATTGAAATGATTATCATTTCTCCACAATTATTGGAGAAAAAAGAGTTATTTAATTTTTATACAAACTTTATCAGAGACTTTGAAAATAAATTAAGACCATTAAGTTTAGTTGAAATTTGTATTGCTGTTGCAAGACAATTTGGTAAGTTAAACAATCATTTTAATATTAGTTTTTTTAATTTTTCATTATGAAAAAAAAAAAAAAAAATACTAACAATCACTTTATAAATAATCAAATCACTTTTTTTTTTTTTTTTTTTAATAATTATTTATATTTATAGATACTGATGAAAGTAGAAAATTCATTGAAACTATTTCTCAAAAAGTTAAAAAAGATAAATCAGCATACATTTTAACCTTATCATATATTGCAAATATGAATTTACGTTCAGGTGTTGCAGAACAATTACAAGATTGTAAAAAAACATTAGAATTAGCAAAAGAAGAATTACAAGGAGTCACTGGTTTAGATACAATTGTTTATTCTTCATTTTATCGTGTTTCAACTGATTATCATATGGTAAATTTTTAATTTTTAATAAAAATTGACCAACCACCCCCTCCCCTCCCTCCCCCCACTCTTATTAATTTTAAATACATTTAATTTTTTTTAATTATTATTTATAGGCAAAGAGTCAAGCAAGTGAATTTTATAAAAATGCTTTAATGTACTTATCATACTGTAAATTAGAAACAATCTCTCAAGAAGAACAAGCAAGTCTTGCTTATAATTTATGTATTGCCGCTTTAGTTGGTGAAAATGTTTATGGTTTTGGTGATTTAGTAAGTTTTTTTTTTATTTTTTTTGTATTTTAAAAATATTAATCTTTATTTACTAATATTTATTTTGTTATTATTATTATTATTTAATTTTAGATTGCAAATCCAATTCTTAAAGCATTAGAAGGATCACAACATAATTGGTTAATTGCATTTTTAAAGGCATTCAATATTGGTGATATTCAACAATTTGAAGGATTAATGTCACAACATCGTGATATTATTTCAACACAAACTGCAATCACAAATAATATGCAAAAATTAAGACAAAAGATATCGATTCTCTCTTTGTTAGAATTGGCTTTTAGAACACCATCTGACAAGAGATCAATTTCATTTTCAAAGATTGCTCAAGCCACTAAATTACCATTAGGTGAGATTGAACATCTTTTAATGAAATCACTTTCATTAAATTTGATCAAAGGTTCAATCGATCAAACTGTTGAAATCATTCACATCACTTGGGTCACTCCAAGAATTTTAGATCTTAATCAAATCAATTCAATGAATAATAGAATCGCTGAATGGACTGAAAAAGCAAAAACTTCTTTAAGATTAGTTGAAGATGATACTGTTGATTTAGTTGCTTAAAATTTTTAATTTAAAATAAATAAATATAAATAAATAAATAAAAAAAAAAAAAAAAGTAATAATAAAAAAAAAAACAAAAATAAATAAATATATAGTAAAAATAAATTAAATGTAAATTATTTATGAAATAAATAAATAAATATATTAAAAAATTATAAATATATGTAACTGGAACTAAAATAGTTATAAAAAATATTGTAAATTATTATTTTGTTTAGGAAAATAAATCTTTTTTTTTTTTTTTTAATTTTAATTCACAACCTATAAAATAAAGTTCATTATTTAAAAAAAAAAGTTTTAGAAAAAAAAAAAAAAAAAAGCCTCATTTTCACATTAAGGTATCATTTAAATTATTTCCAAAAAATATTTCCTTTTCATTTTTTTTAAATTATTTTTTAATTAGATTTGTAAAGTAATTTTTTGGGTTAGTGCGAAACCAAGGATCTTCATTTAAAAAAATAATTATGAGTAAGCATGTCTAGGTGTTTTTTTTTTTTTTTTTTTTTTTTTTTTTTTTTTTTTTTTTTTTTGAAATGAAAAATTAATTTTTTGTTTTTATTTTTTTTATTTTTTTATTTTTTTTTTTGTTTTTAATTTTTCCTTCCTTTTTTTTTTTTTTTTTTATGTATTTATGTTTTAAAAAATCTTGTGTAATTATAAATTTAGAATATAAATTGAAAATCACTTGATTGAAGAATTCTTAAATCTATAAAATAATTTATTTATTCAAAAAAAAAAAAACAAGAAAAATAAAGAAAAAAACAAAACAAATATAAAATGGAGACAAGCAAAATCATTTCAATGTCAAGTGCAATGACACTTGTTCACTTTTCATTATCTATACTTTTATTTATTGCATCAATTATGATATTCAATGCTAAAAATGTTATTCATTTTAATAGTTTTACAATGATGTAAGTAAAAAAAAATAAAAAAAATAAAAAAAATAAAAAAAACAGGTTCAATCAATTAATGTATATTGTTATATAGTATTTTAAGTTTTTGGATGATTTTTACAGGTCTTCATGGATGGCGTCATTTTGATCAATATTATTTTATGTATACTTATGCTGGAAGAGGTGTATTTTATTTTTTGTAGGTATTAAAATTATAATAATTATAATAATTATAATAATAATAATAATAATAATGGTAATAATATAAAATGCTAATAATGTTTAATAAATAAATAAATAAATAAATAAATAAATAGCACAGGACTTTTAGTATGGGGAAGTAATGAAACTGAATTTTACTCAACAGTTGTTTCATTATTATTTTTATTATTTGGATTAGCAGGTATGGGACTTGGATTATTTTCATCATATGAGCCACCAAGACCATTACTTGGACCAGTAGATTTCGTTCCATATAGACAAAAAGAAATTGCATTAGCCTCACAAGCAGATTTCATGGATGATAGTCCACCACCATCTCAACAAAATTCAACTTTTACAATTTAAAAATAAATAAAATAAAATAAAAAATAAAATAATAATAAATAAAAATAAAAAAAAAACGAAATAAAATGAAGGAAAAAGAAAACGCATATAATAAAAATCATAAATGTACATAATATCTATTATAAAAAATAAAATAAAATAAAAACGTATGAAAATATTAATATTAATAAAAATTATAAAATTCCCTCCTTTTTTTTGAAATTTAAAATTTTTTTTTATTCGTTAAACACATATTTTTTTTTTTTTTCCCTTCCTTTTTTTTTTTTTTTTTAATTTTCAACTTTTATTTTTATTATACTTTATTTTAAATTACTTCATTAAAAAAAAACAAATAAAAACAAATAATAATAATAAATGATAATATAAAATGGATAATAATAATAATAATAATAATAATAATAATGATAAAAATGATAAAAATGAATTAAATAAAATAAAAGTTGCAATTAGAGTTAGACCATTAAATTCTCGTGAATTGGGTATAGATCAAAAAATACCATGGTCAATTTCTAAAGATACAATTAGTTTATCACAAAATCCAAATATTAATTTTACATATGGTAAATAGATTATTATTATTATTATTTTATTTATTTCTTTTTCTTTTTTTTTTTTTTTTTTTTTTTTACTAAATTATTTATTTTTTTATATATATATATAAAAAGATTATGTATTTGGTATTGATTCAAATACAATTGATGTTTATAATGCAATTGCAAAGAGTATTGTAAATTCATCATTGAATGGTATAAATGGTACAATCTTTGCATATGGACAAACATCATCAGGTAAAACATTTAGTATGAGAGGTACAGAATCAATACCAGGTATAATTAAATTATCAATTAAAGATATATTTAAGAGCATTGAAGATTCAATTTTGGAGAAAGATTATCTATTAAAGGTATCTTATTTAGAGATTTACAATGAGGAGATTAAAGATCTATTGAATCCAACTATTAGTAATAAAAAGAAATTAAAAATTCATGAAGATATATATAAGGGTGTAGTAGTTGCAAATCTAAAAGAAGAGATTGTAATATCACCCGACCAGATCTTTGCATTGATGAATTTCGGTGAGGAAAGGAGACATATCGGATCCACAATGATGAATGACTCGAGTAGCAGATCGCATACAATCTTTAGAATGCAGATTCAAAGTACATGTAAACAAAATGGTACTATTCAAATGTCGACCTTGACATTGGTGGATTTGGCTGGTAGTGAAAGAGTTTCAAGTACAGGTGCAGAGGGTGTGCGTTTAAAAGAGGGTACCCATATCAACAAGAGTTTGATGACACTAAGCAAGGTCATCTCTAAATTGAGTGAAGAGAAGACTCAACAACATGTGCCCTATAGGGATAGTAAACTAACTAGAATTTTACAACCTTCATTGGGCGGCAATTCAAAAACCGCTATCCTATGTACAATTACACCAGCAACAACGCACCAAGAGGAATCCATCTCAACCCTACAATTTGCAAAGAGAGCTAAACGAGTTAAAACCAATTATAAAATCAATCAAGTTGCAGATGCAAATACAATGTTAAAAAAATATGAATCTGAAATATTAGAACTTCAAAATCAATTAGTAAAATCTGAAGAAATCAATTCCCTCTTAAGAAATACAATATCAACACAAGAGATCTCTTCAAATAATTTTAAATTAGGTATGAAAAGATTTAATGACGCAATAATTGGTGGTAGTTTAATTAATGAAAATAAAAAGAAAAAGAAAAGAAGAAATACTTTAGATCCATCATATCTTTTAAAAGATAAAATTATAAAAAAAAAAATTAGAAAATCTGAAAATCAAAAAATTAAAAAAATAAAAAATAGTGAAAATAATATTAGTAGTAGTAGTAGTAATAGTAGTGGTGAAGAGGATGATGATGATAAAGATGATGAAAATAATTATTCAATTAATCAAGATGATAAGGATGATAGTAATTATGAAGATGATGATGATGAAGATGAAGATGATGATGAAGAAAGCGATACTGATAATGAAGATGATGAAGATAATGATGAAGATAATGATGATGATGATGATGATGATGATGAATTTAAAGATAATTTAAATTTAATTGAACCATTAGATGATGAAACAATTAAAAAAATTAAAGATTTAGATGATAGTTTAGGAATTTCAGGTCAAGTTAAAGTTAAAAGAGAAGATTTAGATCTAATATATGAAGAATTAGAAGAAAATAAGAAATTAATTGAAGAATATGAATCAACACTTGAATTATTAAATAATCAATTGGATGAAAAAGAAATTGAACATAAAGAATTATTAATTATAATTGATCAATGGGAACAAGAATGTACAAATAGAGAGAATCAAAATCAAGAATTACTCGAAATCGATCAACAATCAAAACAATCAATTCAACAATTAAATGATAAACTTTTAGAGACAAAACAACAATCTAAACAATCCATTGATCAATTGAATCTTCAATTAATTGATATTGAATCTGAATCAAGTAAAAATAAGAAATCATTTGAGAATGTTTTAGGAGTCTTTGAGAAATCTTATAGATTAGCAGAGAGATTAGAAGATAAATACTTTACAAAAGAGATTGAATCAAAGAAACAAATTGAAACATTGGCAAATTCATATCTACAATTGGAGACAACTTATCAACAACAATTGAATATTAATCAACAGTCACAACAAAAGATTCAATCATTAAATAATGATATAGAGCAATTTAAATTGGTTTGGGTGCCATTGAAAGATCAAGTCAATGGTTACTTTCAAGAGAATCAAATGTTTAAACAATATATAATAGAGTTGGAAGAGAAATACAATACTTTGATTGATCTTCAAAAAGAGGTTGAACAAAATTATTTAACAAACACTTTGGAACAACAAAGAAATGATCAATATCAAATCGAAATCAATCAATTGACAACTGAATATAATAATCAAATTCAACAATTGGAGAGTACAAATCAAAAATTACAAACTCAATTATATAATCTATTGGCAAATGCAACTCAATCAACTCAAACATTGGAACAGCAATTACAAACTTCCAAACAAGAGATCGATACGCTAACAAACGAGATTGAGCAATTGAAAAACCAATATGATATTATTAGAGTTGATAATGATAATCTTTCAAAGGAATCATTAGAGTTAAAACAAATTCTACTTTCAAAAACTCAACAATTGGAAGAACAACTATCATTGGCACAACAACAAAAGGGTAATATTGAAATCATTCAACAATTGGAATCTATAATTGTTGATAATCAACAATCTATAGATCAATTGAAAATTGAATTTGATCAATCACAACAAGATAATCAATCCATTAAACAATCTTACAATCAATTGGAATCAACTTTAACATTGGCACAATCAGAGAATCAACGTTTACTCACTGAAAATAAACAATTCATCACAAGTTTAAATGAGATTAAATCACTATTCAATTCAATTCAACAACAAAAAGAAACTATTCAATTGGAATTCAATCAACGTTTACAAAGTTGGTCTCTTGATAGTGAAAAGTATAAAGAGATCATATCGACATTGGAACAATCAAATCAGAAATCAATTGAATCTTATGAATCTAAATCATTGGAATTCCAAGAGAAAGAGAATCAATTCGATTCTCTATTAACAAACTATAATCAATTATTTAGTAAATATAATGATCTTGCTACATCCAATGAATCAAATAGATTAGAATTTGATCAATTTAAAAAAGATTCAAATCAATCCATTCAATCACTTGAATCACTTGAAAGATCATTAAAATCTGAAAATGATAATCTTTTACAACAATCTAATCTATTGAAATCTCAATTGGAATCAATTGAAAAACAAAAACAAGATCAATTAATACCAATTCAATTGGAGTTAGAATCAAAGAAATGCGAACTATCCAAACTATCTTCTCAATTCTCTGAACAAACTAAACAAGTGACTCAACTACTCATAAGTGTAGATCAATATAAAATTTCAACAAATAAATTAGAATCTCAAATTAGCGATCGTAATGAAGAGATTAATAATTTAAAATTAAAAGCAATTGAAATCAATGCATTAAAAGAAGAGAATATCTCACTCAAAGATCAATTAACAAAATTGAAAAAGGCTCCAAAATCTCAAACCGATCGTGAAAAAGATATGATAAAGAAAGAATTGGAAAAACTTCGTGAGAAATTCAATGCAATCGATGCAAAACTTAAACAAGCTATTCAAGATAAACAAACCATTCAATCTGAAAAACAATCATTGGAAAGAGAAATCAAAGACCTAAAGAGATCACATACCTCTACTGAAACTGAATTAGATAAATTGAAAAAAACTCATCTTGCTGCCGATGTTAAGTCAAAAGATTTCATTGCATTAAATAAATCGGTTGAAATATTAACAAAATCACAAGAACAACTTAAATCTACAATCATAGAACTTGAATCAGACTTGTCAAAGAAAAATATTGAATTAGAAAAGAAACAAGAAGAACTTGTCACACTCAACCAAGATAAACTTGAAAAAGAAAAGAAAACTAATCAATTAGAATCTGATCATTCAAGTGCTACCATTAAATTAGAGAATTATGAAAATCAAATCACTCAATTAACAAGTGAAATCATTGATTTAAAGAGTAAATTTCAAGAATTTAAATCTGAATCTGAAAGCAATATCAAACAACAAGAAATTAACCTAAAAGAATCAAATGATCTAAATCAACAATTAACTAATGATAAATTTGAATTAACCAAACAATTATCTGATTTAAAGGTTGAATTTGATAAATCTAAACAATTATGGTCAACAAGATCATCCGAATCAAATGATACAATTAAAGAACTTCAAGAATCAATCATTTCAAAAGATAAAGAACGTCAATTAACCTCTGAACAACTTGTAAAATTAACCGATCAAATCAATTTAAAAACATGGGAATACAATGATTTGAATTCTCAATGCCAACAACTTACAAAAACTTTACAAAATGTAAAATCCAGTAACGAACAACAAGAACAGTCCATCGTATCACTTGAATCTCAAACATCTGCCAAAATTAAATCATTGGAACTAGAGATATCACAAATTCAAGAAAATCATCGTTTAGAAGTATTGGAATTAAATCGTTGTAAAAATCAATTATCTGAAAAACAAACTCTAATGGAACAAGATAATATACAATTGAATGAACGTATCATTCAATTACTACATCAAAAAACTAAACATGAAAATGAAATACTCTCAATGGAATCAAATATTATAGATTTAGAGAATCAAACCAAAGAATTGAAATCAAAAATTGAAACTGCCCAACAAGATTTTGAAATTGAAAAGAACTATCATACCGGTTTAAATGAAACCAATACTACAACCATTAAAACAATGAATGAAGAATTAACTCGTTCAAATCAAACCATTCAACAATTACTCTTTAAAATTTCAAAATTGGAACAAACTTCATTACAAACTCAACAACAACAAGAATTACAACAAGCAACCATTTCAGCTCAACAACAAAAACAACAACAATTAGCCGACGATCAAGAGAAACAACAACTCTATCAAAAAATAAAACTAATTGAAAAAGAATTGGAATCAACAAAACAAAAGAATCTCTATATCACTGAACAATTCACTCTAAAAGAATCTGAATATCTAGATACTATCACCGATTATGTTTGTAAGGAAAAAGAATTTGAAAAATCAAAAGCTTCCCTAAAAACTAGTGCTACAAAAATTCAAGCATTAAATGATATCATTAAAAAACTTCAAGAAGAAAAACCTCAACAACAACCTGTTGTTAAAGTTTCTTCTTCTCAAGTTGTAAATCAAAATGGTCAACCAATTAAATCAATTTTAAAGAAACCAAAATTAGTTATTATACCAAGAGAACAACTACAGCAACCACCTCAATTTAAAGAACTTACTCTATCAACTTTAAATAGTAATGATAGTAATTGTGAACCTGAATCCGTTTCAGCTTCATCTACTTTAACTTCTTTACAATCAATCTCAAAGTATATTGGTAAAAGATCTGAACAAACAACTCTTGAACATGATTTAACCTCTTCAACTTTAAATCTACCATTACAACAACAAAACAAAAAAGTTAGATTAGTAATCACTAAAAATAACAAAACTTCAACTGATAATTTAACAACTACTTCAACCTCTTTAAAATCAAAATCATCATCCAATGGTGAAAACAAAGAAAATCAAAATAATAATATTATTATTAAAAATAATTAATAATTTTATTTAAAAAATTTTATTTTTTATTTTTCTATCTTTTACTTTTTTTATAAGAAAAAAAAAAAAAAAAATCAAAAAGATAATTGTAAATAAATATATATATTTAAAAAAATTAATATCTCTTTTTTTTTTATTTTTTATTTTTTTAATTTTATTTTATTTTTTTTTTTATTTAATTAAATATGTCATATTTTAATAAATCAATATTGGGAGGAATTGTTGATGGATCAATTGAAAAATATTGAGAACCTCTATATCTTAATTCAACACATGAAGTTGGAATTGTATTTTTTTCAATCTTTCTAATTTTATTTGCATAAAATGAAGAACCAATATTTAAATTTGTTATAGAATGAGGTAATACATTTGGTTCAATAACTCGTTTATAATGTATTGATAATTTTAATGTTTTGACACTATTTGGAATGGAACCTATCTTAAAGTTCCTATTGAAATTTTGACCAAATGTTAATTCAATACAAGAAGAAGGAATTACATCACTATCAATATCTTGATCAAACAATGACCCAAATGTAATAGATAAAACTCCATTAGGAATTGAACCTTTTTTTAGGGGTTTATTAAACGAACTTCCAAATGTTAAATATTTAATTGATGAAGGAAAATCGTCAATTTCAATCGATTGATTGAAGCCGTTCCCAAGTGTTAAATTTGTAACTGAATTTGGAATAATTCCTTTACAAAGTGGTAAATTATAATGATGATCCAACTCTAAACAAGTTACTGATGATGGTATAAATCCTGGACGAACAGCCAAAACACATTCTTTCAAACGAGAGGTTAACTTTAAATATTTAATTGAATACTTTGGTAATTCTTTTGGTTTTTTTTCAACTTCAATTATTTCAGGAAAGAAAGAACTCTTTACTGGAAGTACATTCCTTAATATTATTTTACTAAAATAATCCCTAAATCTATTTTTATTTAAACCCTCCAATGTAATTGTACGCCAACCTCGATTAGCAAGATAATATTTTATTGTTTCGAATATATAATTTCTTAAATATTTGTTCCTCCAAATTTTAAAGAATAAAACTGTAGATCTCTCATTATCTTCATCTGATTTAATATCTTCATTTTCTTTAATAATTAAGTTTAATAAAATACTATAATTTGATTCCTCCATTATGTTTTAAAAAAAATAAAAAAAAAATAAAAAAAAAATCATGATTTCAAAAATAAAAAAAATCTAAAAAAAAATTTTTTAATTAAAGAAATACTTTTTTTATTTTTAATTTATAAAACAATACTTTTATTTTTAAAAGAATATAACAAAAAATAAATAAATGTTATTCCCTTTAAAAAAAAAAAAAAAAAAAAAAAAAGAAAGGAAAAAAAGTTTATAATTTATAAAATGATTTCTGGGATTTTTTTTTTTTTTTTTTTTTTATCGAAAGTGGGATAATATTTTTTTTTATGGAAAAAAAAAGTTTATTATGGTTGTGCTATTTGAGTTGGTAGTGTATGTATGTATGTATGTATGTATGTATGTATGTATGTATGTATGTAAGTGTAAAGTTTTAAAACTGATTATTTAACAAGTGAAAGAAGTTGTATATTATTGATTGAATCCTGGTTTTTTTTTTTTTTTTTTTTTTTAAAAAAATTTTTTATTATTACTATTATTACTATTTAATTTTAAACGACAGATTCAGTTTCACGGTTGATGGTGTTTTTAATTCTTAATAAAATTGAAGTTTTCCATGAATCTAATGGGCTGATTGAATTGAATTCTGCAACTTCATTTGTAAAATCTTCTACATTATTATTTCTACATGCTTGAATAATACCATCTAAAAGACGGCATTCCCTAGTTGAATTGAATGATGCTTGCATATCCTTATATCTTTGTAAAGCACGTTCTGCTCCAACAACATCCTTTTTTAAAAAAAAAAAATAAAAAAAATAAAAAATAAAATTATTAATAATACTATTACTTTTTTTTTTTTTTTTTTTTTTTGTATATAAAATAAAATAATAATTACATCAGCAGCTAAATAACATAAACAAGCACGAAGGAAATATTCTTTACAACCCCATTGAGTTAAATTATTATCTAAAGATGCAGCTGCAACTTGTTCATAGATTTCAATTGATTTCTCATAACGCTCTAATTGAGCAGAGAAGAGTGCAATCTTTAAAAGACATTGATGAGATGAAACTGTTGAATTTTCACCATCGAAATAATCGGATGCAATTTGATAACTTGCAATTGCTTGATCGAAATCGCCTTCAGCTTCATATAATTCAGCAATTTCTTTTTGATGTTTGGCTGAAATTGCAAAACGACCTTCATCTGTGTAGTATTCAATGGCTGCTTTCAAACATGTGATTGCATCTATAACATTTCCTTTTTTATAACAACCTGCTGCTAAAACATAACTTGATGCTGCATCATGTTTACTTGATCCCTTTAAAAAGCATTCTGCTGCTTTTTGAAATGCTGCACCTGCTTGATCCCCTGTTTATTATTTATTATTATTATTTTTTTAAAAAAAATAAATTAAAATATATACATAAATATATATATCCTCTACTTTATATTTCAATAGTTGATTGTTTTTTTTTTTGTTTTTTATATATATTTATTATGATTATTTACATTTCTTTGACATTTTAAATAAATTTGCTGCCTTTGTATAATCTGAAGCTGCATCGTCGTATCTTGAAGAACCACCACCAAACATTTTAAAGAAGTTACCACCTCTTAATCTTTTATCAGCGGCATCTAAAAATTCTTTAGCTTTTGCATCATCACCCATTTTATTTATTTATTTTATATATATATATCTATATACTATTGAAAACTTTTTTTTTTTTTTTTTCTAAAAATTTATGTGGTTTTTTTGTATTTTTTTTTTTTTTTTTTTTTTTTTAAATTAAAATTTTGGTTATAGTAAATGGTAAAAAAAAATTAAAAAAATAAAAAAAAAAAAAAATAAAAAAAACGATAGTGTGGTACGTGGTGAAATTTTAATTAAAATTAATTTGGGCGTTTGTGTGTAAAAATAAAATAAATAAAAATATAATGGTTGTATATAAATAAATGTGGATATTTATTGTGTTAAAAATAAAATATTTTATATATTTAAAAAAAGAAATAATAATAATAATAATAATAATAATAAATTATAAAAGAAAAAAAAAAAATTAGTATTAATTATTAATGGTAAAGAATAAAGGTAGTTGAATACATACAAAAAATTCTATATCGATTTGAGGAGAAAATAAAAAAAAAAAAATTAAAAAAAAATAAAAAAAAGAAATTTAAAAAAAAAAAAATAAAAAATAAAAAAAAAAATAAAAAAAAAAAAAAATAAAAATAAAATTATGTCACCAGACAATTTTTAGAATTTGGATTCTTGTTATAAATTATAATTTATTTGATTTTATTTGAATTTAATATATTTATTTATAAAATAGTATATTTGAATAATTTTTAATTTTTTTTTTTTTTTTTAAATTTTTTTTTTTTATTTATTTATTTTGTTTTTGATAATTTAAATATAAATTTTTTTTTTTTTTTTTTTTTAATTTTTAAAAAAATAAATTTGTTCTCGGGGGCCCTTGGGGTTTGGCAATATTTATTTTAAATTTGATGGAATTTGTAATTGTTTTTTTTTTTCAAAAAAAAAAAAAAAAAAAAAAAAAAAAAAAAAAAAAAATCAGAATTTTAATTTTTTATTTTATTTTATAAATGAATGTTGGTGTGAAAATTAATATCTTTAGCGAATCAAAAAAAAAAAAAAAAAAAAAAAAAAAAAATAACAAAAGAAAATATAATAATAATAATAATAATATAAAATTAAATGTGTACATTAAGAGCACTTTGGGTGTTAAAAGAGAATAGTAATGGAGGTACAGAGATTATATTATCAAAAAGAATAAATACAGTTGAGAATAGAGTTAGAGCATTATCAGGTTCAAATTATAATCCAATACCAATTGATAGTGAATTAATAGCATTATTTAATACAGAATTAATAAAGGATTCACAAGGTTATTCAACAGGTCAAACATCACCAATTTCATTACAACAACAACAACAAACACCTCTTCAAACACAAACATCATCATCATTATTATCAGCATCAATGGCATCGAAACAACAAAATCAACAAACAACTACCACAATCACTAATTTAAATTCATCAGCATTAAGTTTAGTTAAAGTATATACAAATACACCAAATACACATGTAATATCATTAAATCAAGAAAGACTTTGGCCATTTATTTATATAAAAAAGAAAAACCTTTATTTTATAACTATACCTGTTATTGAAGAATTTTTAGTTTCAAATAGAAAACCATCATTAATAGATTTGTAAGTGAATTATCATTATTTATTTATTAAATAAATTGAATATTATAATTAATAATTTTATTTATTTTATTAGACCATCAATAACAGCAGCATTAAATTTTTTAGAAGAAACATCAATTTATATGATTGGGTTTTTAAATAAACCGCCACCATATCCAGAGTTACAAGTATTTTTAACCAATATAATACCATTTGGTCAACCAATTGATACCAATTTCAATAATGTTAAAGCAATGATTAGACAAGGATTTCCAAGTGTTGAAACGTTTCAACAAAAGAGACCAGCATGGAAACCATTTTTACATAAAGGTAAACAACAATTGGATTTTATAATCAGTGAAACTATTCAATGTATATTGTATGATAATCCAAGTATACCCGATGTTTCAAAGGTGTCAGGATCATTGATTTGTAAAGCCGATTTAGAGGGTATGCCAGAAGTATCATTTTATTTACAACCAACCATTGCAGCCACTGGCAGTGGTGTCGGTGGTATCATTGGTCAGAATGAACCAGTTATCACCAATCTAGCTATAGATTCAACCGTTCAAACCACATCCGATATCAATATAAATAATAAGATCTCATTTTTTAATCCACCATTGGACCATTTCAAATTGCTATCTTATGGCGTTCAGGGTATAAAAGCAGTACCGTTAAGAGGTTTCTATCAAATGAAAGAAACCTCGGCAAACTCTATCAAGGTATTAATTCAATTGAAATTAAATAGTGAAATGAATAATTCATTCGATTATTGTTTATTGAAAATTCCATTCAAAAATCGTAGTAACATCATACAGGTAAATGCTTCACCAACTACTGGTTCCATATTTATCGATCATTCTTTAAAGGCAATCATTTGGAATATTGGTCAAAAGTTTACTGGTCGTAATTTAGAGGTTGCTTTACCAATGGAAATTGTTTTCTCAAGTGTTCCAACCAATTTAATACCACAACCTCCACCTCAACCACCAACTTTAATCGTCAGTAGTAGTAGTGGAAATCAAAATGTAACCGCTTTTCCAAAACAAGATCAATCATTTCCAATCATTGATTCTTCTCCTTCCGATCAGGAGGATTGTTATTCCCCTGATCCATTTTGTACAGGTTCAAACTCTTTTGTTCGTATTTATTTCAAAATTCAAAATTGTACTCTTAGTGGTTTGAATATTGATCCAAAGAAAGTGGTAATCTATCCAACAAATAAATTCAAATTAAATATTGAACGTGAAGTTTTAAGTTCAGAATATATCATTTGGAATTCTTTAGGTAGTTCAAAATATTCTTATCAACCTTCCTCCTCTTCAAAATAAAAATAATATCTTTTTTTTAAAATTAATAAAAAAAAAAAAAAAAAAAAAAAAATATGTGAAAATATCTTGTTTAAGTTTTTTGTTTTAAAACAAGAAATAATATATGTCAACCCTTTTAAATTTTAGAATATATTTTTTAACATTATCTATGATGAAATAGTATATAGGGCTAATAGTTTCAAACTAAATCTTTACTTTCTTGGAGTGAACAACTTTTGTTTGACACCCCAAAAATAATTTGATTAACAGATTGATTATTTTTAGATGATCAATTTTTTTTGGGGTTTTTTTGAGTGGTGACAAACCCTAGAAAAAAAAAAAAAAAAAAAACAGTCAAAATATCTTTTTTTTTTCTTTAAGTTTCTGACATTTTCATGGAAGAATTTGAAATTGTTTTTTTTTTTTTATTTTTATTTTTTTTTCAATTTTAAAAACCAACAATAACGCAGAAACTTATTTTCAATTTTTTTTTTTTTTTTTTTTTTTATTAATTTTAAACCTTTTTTTTTTCTTTTTTTTTCCTTTCTTTTTCTTTTTTTTTTTTGTTCCTAAATTTTCTA
Organism: Dictyostelium discoideum AX4; assembly: GCF_000004695.1. Taxonomy (NCBI): domain Eukaryota; phylum Evosea; class Eumycetozoa; order Dictyosteliales; family Dictyosteliaceae; genus Dictyostelium; species Dictyostelium discoideum. The sequence goes on from NC_007090.3 coordinate 2,868,289, forward strand.
GATCTATTCATATAAAATGAAAACAGATTATGTTCCATTAAAAGAAGAAAATTCTTCATTCCACAATGAAAATTTAAATAATAATAATAATATTATCCATAACAATGTAAATACTATATATACACCTCAAATTGCAAAATTAGAGACACATTTTGGTGATGGTAATCAAACATTTGCAGCACCAGTTTATGCTCAACCATTAGCACCACAAATGTTCCAAGATCAACAACAACAACAACATCAACAACAACAACAATACTACACACAACATCAACAACCACAACAACAATACTACCCACAACAACATCAACATCAACCACAACAAATGATGCTTCAAACTCCACAACAATATTACCCACCTCCAAGTGTTATTGTTAAAACTATTCCTGCTCAAGATGAATCTCATTTTAATTCTTCATTGATTTTTTTTGTTCTTGGTGTGTATTAAAAAAAAAAAAAAAAAAAAAAAAAAAAAAAAAATAATAATAATAATTAAAATAATAAAAAAATAAAGTAAAATAAAATAAAATAAAATAAAAACTAATTATTTTTATTAAATACATATTTGTTAGGTTTCTTTATTTCTTGCTTATGGTTAATTAATATTCGTTACTTAAAATCAAGAAATAAGAATGCAAAAACTCTAGCCACTGTTTCAATTGTTATGTTTTTCGTTTATCTAGTTTTTGTTTTCATATTGGTTGTTGCATCTACTAGTGTATCATATAATAGTCGATACTATCAATAAAAATTCTTTTTTAATGTCAAATGTTTGAAAAAATAAAATTAAAAAAATAAAATAAAACAGATTTGATTAATATATTTTTGATTTAAAAATTAAAAAATAAAAATAAAAAATTAAAAAAAAAAAAAAAAAAGGTAATAACTATTTAAGTGTCAAATTTTAACATCTTAAATTTTTTTCTCCTAAAAAGTAAATTATTAAAATTTATCCTTTTTATAGTTTTTATATAAATATGGAAAATGAAGATGCATTTGGACTTAAATTTTTAGGAATTTTTTTTTTTTTTTAATCTTAAAAAAAAAAAAAGAGGGATGCCAATTTTTGGTAAACTATTTAAAAAAAAAAAAAAAACAAAAAATTTAATAAATAATTTTCTAAAAAGTAAAAAAAAAAGAAATTATGGACTACCAAACTCAATTAAATAACTTTTTAAAAAAGACAAGATTTAATCTTTTACAATTTGATATTCAAAATAACAATAATGACCCAAAAAATACTCTATACAAAGTAATAAAAAAAATTATAATACTAATAAAATAATTTAATTAAAAAATATAAAACTAATATTAATTTTTTATTTTTTTATTTTTTTTTTTTTTTAAATTTAAAAGGCAAATTTAAAATTAATAATTGAAAATAAACCATTATGTGGAGAATCAAATTGGGAATCATCAATTGAAGAAGCAAAAAATCAATGCTCTAAAAGAGTATATGATTTTTTGATTTCTGAACCTCATTTTGATATAAATAAACCACCAGAAATAGAACCATTATTAAAGAAAAGAAATATTTTATTTTTTTCAATAATTCTTAACTATATTTTATTTATTGTTAATTTCCCAAAAGGAGTTTATTTCTTTCTACCATTTTTTATATTAATCTCAATATTTTTGATAGTACCTTGGATATTGTATGGAAACAAGAGAATTTTAATGAGCACTGGAAATAGGGTGATTGTTAGAACTGATAAATCATATGAAACATTTATTTTACCAATTAAATATGTAAATCATAGAGATCTCGTAATAGATATCTCAAATGGTAATTCTGAAAATCAAGATATTGACCAATTAAACTTTTTAGCAATTGCAAAGAATAATATAATATTAAATTTAATTCAAACTCAAGATATTGGTAATGAAAGTCCAATTTATAAAATTGTTCCAGGTTGTGGACATAGAGTAAGAAAGTCATCAGGAGGATCATATTCATGTTTAGTAAAAATAATAAAAAATGGTAAACAGTTATATTATCATAGTACTGATGTTTCAGAGGATTCATTTTTTCAAACTTCAATACCAATTTTCAAAGTTATGTCAAAAAGTGGAGTTCATTACTTTCCAGAACAATACTCAAAACCAATTGAAATGAATTCTTTTGAAAGGTATCAAACTATAATTTCAATTTTTTACAATTATTTAATTTGTTTTTTTTATTTTTAGAATAAAATAAAATAAATATTTAGCAGATTTTTAAAAAAAAAGATATTATAGAATAAGAAATGATGTAAAGTTTTAAAATAATTGGGGTTTAAATTATTTTTTTAAAAAAATAATTTATTTTTACCATTTAAAATTGGATAGGTTAAAGATCAGAATTATTATACAGTGTATTGAGTATAGAGTTTACAATAAATTAATACATTTATTATAACCATATATTTTTTTATTTATTTTTATTTATTTTTTTTATTTATTTTATTTTTTTTTATTTTTTTATTTTTTTATTTTATCTTATTTTATTTTTTTTTTTTCATTATTTATATGATTAACATTGTTTTTAAAATAATTCCAAACCAAATTATTAACTATTTTACCAATAATAAAATTATTTTAATAAAATAACCATAGTAGTTTTATTATTTTGATATTATTATAACACAGCAAAGAAAAATGAACCTTTAAAGCAAATTTAAAGCAAAGTTGATTTAAATTGGATTTAAATTGAATTTAAAGCCGCGTTTAAAAAATTCATTTTTAAGGTAATTTTTAAGGTAATTTTTTAGATATTTAAAAATGCCTTTAAAATTTGCTTTAAAATAAATTTTTAAGCAATTTTAAAGGTGATTTTAAAGGTAATTTTAAAGGTGATTTTTAAGGTAATTTTTAAGATAATTTTTAAGATATTTAAAAATACCTTTAAAATTTATTTTAAATTAATTTTAAATAGGATTTAAAGTAGATTTAAAGTAGATTTAAAGTGAATTTAAATTTCCTTTAAACATAAATTTAAGGTTTTTAATAAAAAAGATCTAATTTTAGAACAAAAAATGGGGATATTTTTTTTTTTTTGAATTGGATAACGCAATTATTATTTGCTTCTCCTTGAGATGCTAGATCTCATTTTATTTTATTTATTTATTTTTTTTTTACAGGGTCTCTAAAAGAGGGGTTGGTTTACCTTTTTTTTTTTTTTTTTTTTTTTGTTTCGAATTTTGAATTGTATTATTACTTTTGATTAAAACATCTTTTTTGTCCAAACTTTTTTCTAAATCTTTTTTTATTTTATCGTCTGGTTCGTGATTGATGTTTATGACGTATTTGAATTGTTTTTATCATTCAGGTAAAATTTAAAAAGACTGAATTGTTTTTTCAGTTTATTTCTCATTTTCAACAGTGGTGAATGTGGTCAGTCTGCACACTAAAAAAAAAAAAAAAAAAAATTAAATCAAAATAAATAAAATTTAAATAGGTTACCCCCACACAATTATTATTTTTTCTGAATAAAATTTTTAAATAAAAATAATAAAAAAATAAAAATATTTACACCAACTTTTCATTTTTTCATAAAATTTATTATTTTTTTTGATTTTAGACTTTTAAATACCAAAAACTGATATCGAGTCTACTAAACCAATTCCATTTAAAATGGATATCCCGAAAACAGAATTTGAAAAAAAATCAAAAAGGTTTATGGAAAAGATTGGTGTGGAATATAATGAGATGAAAGTAAACAATATAGAACGATCTGTAGAAAACCAAAAACAATACATGGTAATTTTAAAATAATTTGATTTTTTGTATAAAAATTTGTAATAAAAACCATTAATCTTTTTTTTTTTTTTTTACTTTTTTTTTTTTCAATAGATTGAAGTATTGTTTAGTTTAAGAGGCCGACAGTTAAGAAAATGTTCAGACTGGTTTGATTTCAAAGGTATCAGAAAATGATTGTTTAAGGGTAATAAAAAATTATTTTAAAATTCAACCAAATTATATACCAAATTCAAAGTATGGAAAAAAGTTTTTATGTAAAAACAAAGAAATCATTTTATTTTCTTAATTGATTATCATAATGGGTTATTTAGAAAAAAAAGTTTTTTTTTTTATATTTCCAATCTTAATTATTATATTCCTATTGGGAATGATTCAATTTATAAAATATAAAAACAATGAAATAATTGAATGTTTAAGTGATAGTGTTAATGTAAGATACGATTTATCATACTACAAATATAAATTACCAAGAAAATACATAAGAGATAAAGAATACTTAATTGTTCTATCCAATGGTAAACTAGAAGCTAATCAAGTTAATTCCGATGAAAAACTAGTTGTTGCCACAGAAGATATAAAATTAGATTTAGTAAAACTTTATGGTGATTCAAATGAATTTCAAACTTTTACAATTAAAAAAGAAGATGCTTTTAGAAGGAGAAAAATAAGGATGGGTTCAGAAAAACAATATATGGCATCAATGGTAATTACCAAAGAAGATGGTACTGTATTAACATACACTAACAATTCAATCCCTAAAAATTCTTTTAAAAATTATAAGGTCGAAACTATTAAAGTCTTAACAAAGCATGGTTTTCATTTCTTTCCAACTAGTTTTATAGGAAGAAAAAAAATAAATAATTTAAAAAAATTTAAAATTATTTTCTCTATTCAATGTTATAGATTAATTTCTTTTATTAAAAATAAAATTATATAAATACAACTCGCACATGCATTAATAATTTATAAAAATAAATAAACTACTCTACATAATATTAAATTTATTATTTAATATATTTATATTTATATTTATATTTATATTTATATATATTTATATTTATATATTTATATATTTAAATATTTTATTTATTATGACATGTCTAAATCTGACAAATCATCATCGTCATTATCTTCAACAATATTTATTTTTGCTCTCTTTCTTAAATTGGTTTGAGGATTTGTCTCTTCTTCTTCTTCTCCTTCTTCCTCCTGCTCCTCCTCCTCATCAACTTCTTTCTTTTTATTTGATCTTTTCTTTGATGGTGTGGTATTTTGTTGGTTATTATCCTCTTCTTCGTCTTCAATTTGGTTCTCTACTTCTAAGAAAGAAAAATCATCATCATCATTTTGATCATCATCTAAATCATTATTTGATGGTATTGGTGTTTTAGAAATGAAAATAAAAGAAATTGGATCTTGTTTTGATTTCAATTTCTTTAATATTGAATCATGATTACATTGTTTTGAAAATTGATCTACATCTCTATAGTGTTCCCATTTATCTAAATGTTGAATAGTTTTAAATATTTCTATTCTTTTAATATTTATACTAGTACTAGCATTACTATTACTATTACCACAATTACATTGTAATAAATCATGAGTATCTGAATTTGTATTTTCATTATAAGAAAAGATATCTTTTAAATCTTCCAATGAGAAATTACCACCATTATCATTAAACTTTTTATCAACAATTGAATTTGAAATTGATTCTTTCATTAATTGTCTTTGATAAATCTTCTCTTCAATTGTACCTGTTGAAAATAATCTATAGATGAAAACTGGTTTAGTTTGACCTTCTCTCCAAATTCTTTCCATTGCTTGAATATCGATTGCAGGATTCCAATCTGGATCATATAGAACCAAATGATTACCACCAATTAAATTAATACCAACACCACCAGCTTTTGCAGATAACAAAAACACTTGATATTGTGATGACGATGATTTTGATGATGAAACATTTTGAGTACTAGAATTAAATTTATCAACCAATGCTTGTCTTGAATCAGCTTTAACATCACCATCCAATCTAAGTGTATCAATTGATAATCGTTTACATAATCTCTCAAAGACGTCCAATGTTTTTGTGAAATTTGAAACCAATACCAATTTTTCATTCATTGGTTTTAATTGTTTAATCAATGATTCAACAAATAATAATTTACCAGATTCATTATCTTGTTGTTCTTGAATCTCTTGATAATTTTCTAATGTATAATTATGTTTCTTTAATATATTTTGAATTTCAGTTTGTTGTTGTTCTCCTCCTTCATCTTGTTTGTTATTTAATAATAATAATGATGGTGAATTACATAATTTCTTTAATAATGTTATTGTTGAAAGAGAAGTTGCTGAACCTCTACTACCACCACCTGATAATAATGATTTAACACTATTTGAATTCAAAATTGATTTATATAATTCAATTTGAAGTGATGATAATTTACAAAATATGATTTGTACTCTTTTTGGTGGTAAATATTTCTCCAAAATATTTGATTTTCTTCTAATGATGAATGGTTTAACCAATTTTGAGAGTTGAATTGATTTTCTAATACCTTCTGAAGTTGAAGTTGAATTTGGTGATTCTCTAGATTTATTAATTGGTATGATGAATGATTTTTTAAAGTCAGCTAAAGAACCTAAACAATTTGGATTAGCAAAATCCATCATTGAATAAAATTCCACTAAATTATTTTGAATTGGTGTACCTGTTAATAAAATCTTTCTATCACATCTAACACTCATTATCGATTGAGTGGTCTTTGCATTTGAATTCTTTAAACGATGAGCTTCATCACAAACCATTAAACCACAACTCATCGTTTCCAATTCCTTTGAAAAGATTCTACATTGTTCATAAGAGATAATTAATACGGGTTTAATCGATGTATTGAAATCATTTAAATTTGCTTTTGTCTCTTTTGTTAATGAATCTGTTAAAGTTGATGCAATCAAACGACCATTGCCAAACCATTTTTGAATTTCACTCTTCCAATTGTTAACCAATGTCGATGGTGTAACTATGATAGCCTTTTTTATTGTTGGTTTGCCGTATGGTGACTGTTTCAATAATGTCCAAAGTAAAGCTAAAGTTTGTAATGTTTTACCTAACCCCATTTGATCAGCTAAAATAGCACCACTGTATCCATTATCATTTGAATTACCCGTAACACAATCATAAAGGAATTTAACACCTCTTCTTTGATGAGGTCTTAAATGTCTACCAATATATGGATCCAATACAACATGAACAACTTTATTACCTTCTTCATCCAATTGACTTGGTGGTGGTGAATAAAATATTAATGCATCCTTTGAATTTGGATCATGTGGACAAACAATCTTTTTTGAACTTTTTTGTTCTTCTAAACTAGTATGACTTTTAAATTCTTTTTTAATTGTTGATTTATTAATATTTGTTGTTTGTTTTTCATCTTGTTGTTGTTGTTGTTTTTCCTCCTCTTCTTCTTGAAGTTTTTGTTGTTTTTTACTTAGTTTTCTAATTGTTGT
>NC_007090.3:2880545-2895545 GCF_000004695.1 Dictyostelium discoideum AX4
TTTTAAACATACACTAATAATTGTTTTTATTTTTTTAAAAAACTTATCATATATATATATAGGTTATTATGGAAACTCATCAAAAATTTAAAAAAGCATATATTGAACTTATTGAAACTTTTTCAGTTATTAGAGGTTGGATTTCTTTAAATATACCAAGAATTGAGGATGGTAACAATTTTGGTGTTGACGTTCAAGAAGATATCATTACACAAATTACAAAATTAGAAGAAGTTTATACATCTTTATTAGATGGTTCTGAAAGTTATTTTGCATCAAGAGCTTCTCTCGTTAAAAAGATTTTAAAACATAAAGATATTGAAGCTTATAGATATTCGTATGTATATATTTATAAAAAAAATAATATTTCATTATTCATATATTAATAATTTCACTTTTTTATTTTTAATAATAATAATAATAATAATAATAATAATAATTTTTAGACTTGCTCAAGTCGATGAAAAAGAATTTACAAGATTTAGTTTTTCATATTTTGATTTAGCAAATAATTATGCTACAACTTATTCCTTAATTGTAAAGAATTTTGCTAAACTTGAAACTCCAAGACCAACAAATGCTTCAAATATTTATTAAAAAAAAAAAAAGAAAAAAGAAAAAATAAAATATACAAATGGTTACCAACTAGTAACTTGTAAAAAAAGAATTAAATAGACGAAACCACTACTATCATCATATCACTGCCGCCACCACTACCTCCACTATCTCCACCACTATCTCCACCACCACCCCCGAATCATTACACTCTCTCTTTCTCACAAATAAAATATAATATCACACAAATTTAAAAAAAAAAAAAATAAAAAAAAAAAAAAGATTAATCTCTAATTTTTTATTTTTTTATTTTTTTTTTTGGGAACAATTATAATAAAAATAAAATAAAACATCTGCAAAGATTTAATGTTTTGAAAAAAAAAAAAAAAAAATTAATTTATTCCAATTGTTTCCGAAAAAAAAAAAAAAAAAATTACCAATTTATAAAACTATTTCCTTTTTTGAGATGTTTATTTTTTTTTTTTTTTATTTAATCTTTTAGTTTTTTTATTAATGTAAACTCACTTTTTTATATTTTATTTTTATTTTTTTTTAAAAGGAAAAAGTCATTAAAAATTTTTTGAAAAAAAAAAAAAAAAAATGGAAGAAATAGAAACTATAATACAAGAACCATCCAAACAAAGTCATCCATTATTATCATTTTCATTATCAGGTGATTCAGCAGTTTTTTATCCATCAGTAGAGGATTTAAGATTAATTTATGCTTTAAGTGAAAATAAACTAAAAGAATTACTAAATCAAAAGAGACAAATAGAAGAAGAGATAAGAAAAATACAAGACAAAATCATTAGAATGGAGATTGAATTACAAAATAATCAATTTTGTGAAATTAGAAAAATTCAATCAAATTTTAATAATATTAAAATAATCGAATAAATAATTGTTTATTTTTAAATTTAATATTTTATTTTCTTTTTTTTTTTTTTTTTTTTTTTTTTTTTTTTTTTTTTTTTTTTTTTTGGCTTTTTTTTTTTTTTTTTTTTTTTGCTTTTTTTTATTCAAAATTACACAAACGAATCATTGGTATTATGCAGTTTGAAAAGGTAATTGAAGGATTTAAAAGTGGGATAAATAATGAAAAATTGAATTTACCAATCCCATGGGATTGGGTTTGTAATAATTTAATATCACTACTACAAGAGTATTCTGATGGTGTTACTTCAACAATAGTAAAAACAGATTTACAAAATAAGGTATGAAATACATATATTATAATTATTATATGATAAATTTTTTTTTTTTATTTATTTAAAAATACAATCTACTAACATGTAATTATAAATAAAAATCTTAAAAAACTCTTTTTAGTGGGATTTAGAGGGTATTGATGTAATTTCTAACATTAATAATGGTTTAAATAATAGTTTCAATAATAACGACAACGAAATTGATTATAAAAAACCAAAATCATTATATTTATCTTATAAAAGAGAAACAATACCATTTGATTCAATTATAGAGACAACAATACAATCAATCAATAGAAAAGATAATCAACCAAATACGAATGATGAACAACAAACACAAACGCAACCAAAAAAAAAATTGAAACATCATCACCATCAAAGTTTTTCAAATATAATTACCATTGGTGATTCTTACTATATCAATCAATTATGGTTACATCCAAGATTTTATAGTTATTTATCTGAATATTTTGGTAATTCACCTTTAATTTCACCTGGTAGAAATATTAGAATTTCAAATATTTTACAACAATATTCAAAAGCTTCAAAAATTTTTAAACTTGATAATAATAATAATAATAATAATGATAATAATGATAATAATAATAATAATAATAAAAAGGTACAAAATAAAAAACAAATTATATTACCATCATCAGTATTAATAATGATATTAAAAGATATTGAAGATTTATCATTTACAGAAAGATTAAAACATTTTAAATTATCAAATATATTTCTTGATGGTAATAAATCATTCATTCCTGATGAAAATTCAGTATTATGGTTACGAGTTGAGAAAATATTAAAAGTAGAGGAAAAGAATACTCAATATAAATGGGATAGGATTCTACCATATGATAGTTTCTTAGGTCATAGTATGAAACAAGTAATGATATTATCAGAGTTATTAGATTTTAGAAAAGATAATATAAAGGATCAATCATTATCAATCTCACCATACACTGTTGAATTGGTATTCTGGGATGAGCAAATCGGATATTTAAGATTACTACAAAAAGGTGAAAAAATCAGAATTAAAGGAGTTTATTATAATAATAATAATAATTTTAATAATATAAATAATACAAATAATAATGATATTAATAGAATCGTTTTAGAAGTATTACCATCTTCAACAATATGTGTATTACCAAATGATAATAAAATAAGCCCAACTATAAATTCAACAACGACAACTGCCACCCCTTCTACCACTTTGGCAAACACTACATCTAAAATTTCAGAAAGAATGGATATTTCTAATGCTTTTGGAACAAATTTTTCATTATTGGTTAATATTTTAGAAGTTGATTTTTCAAAGAAACAACAAATTATTTATAAAGTTTATCAAAATAATACAATAGCAAAAACAATAGATATAGTTTTAAAAATTGATGAAAATAATAGTAAAAATAACAACAATAATATAATTAGCAATAGCATATATAAAAATAATAGAATCGAAGAAGGTCAATTAGTTTATTTTAAAAATTTAAATATAAAAGATGGTGTTGTTTATTGTATTGAAAACAACAACCCATTATACAATAATAATAATAATAATAATAGCTATAACTATATTATTATTTCAAAAATTCAAGGTTTATTATCAAGTAGATTTCTATATAATCAAATTAATATTGATCAATTAAATGATTACTCAAATTCAGTTTTCATTGGCGCAATAATTGGTATAAATAATGAAAGTAGAAAAAATTTACAAAAGGTTCATTCAGTTTGTAATAAAGAAATTAATTTAACAAATACCAATATTATAGAAAATAATAATAATAATAATAATAATAATAATAATAATAATAATAATAATAATAATAATAATAATGATAATAATAAAGATTTTATATTTTGTCAACATTGTAATAGATCAATTAATCAAGTTGAAATAATGTTAAAATTTAATTTCACTTATAAAATTTGTAGTCCCATTGGTATTGGTAATGATGTAACAACAAAAACTAGAATCAATTTAAGTGCAACATCAACAGCCCATTTTCAATTCCTACAACTAAATGAATCAGAATTTGAGTTATTACCAATTGAAAAACAAACCAAACTATTCAATTTAATAATTGGAAAATTTTATTATCTTTCAATATCAAAAATTGACGAAAATCAATTTAGAATTGATAATTGTTCAAATTATCAATATTAAATAATATAAAATAAAATAAATACAATTTATTATGTTTTTTATGTTTTTTATTACTTTTTTATTCTTTATTATTTATTTTTTTTTTGTATTATTAAAATTAATTATTTAGTTATTTAATCTTCTAATCTTCTATTCCATAATCTTTTACTTTGTAAAATGACAGAATTATAAATCCAAATATTAATTTGAAGTTGTAAAGATTCTTTTGAAAGATGACCAGTGTATCTAATTGGATTATGAGAAGTTTTATCAGTGTAAACCACTTTAGCACCACCATCAACGGCATTAACACCAACACCACTTTTATCTAAAAAGTTTTGAATCTCTTCAATTAGAGATACTATATAATTTGAAGTGATATCAGTATCCAATAAAGCATCACCATCATTGAAACCATATTTTCCAAAGATTGAAGATAATGTACATCTTTCAAAAACGATTGATTGAACACTATGTTGATTTTTTAAACGAGTAACAGTACCTCTTGAACCAAATGTTAAAACTCTTAAAAATTCAACGATTTGTGAACTATAAGGTTGAAATAATTCATCATCACAATCTAATGGGAATAATGAAAAATTGAAATAACCAACGACATCACCAGCATATGGTGAATCTGAAGAATGTTTTTCTAACCATTGATTACCATTAAATTTTAAAAGTGCATCTTCTTTATCTATAAATCTAAATGCACCAATTGGTGTATTCACTTTACCATTTAAAACGATATTACCAGTTGGACAACGACTATCTAATCCTACTTCTTCATCATCTTCTTCATCTTCATCTTCTTGATCATCATCATTTTTATTACTATTATTATTATTATTATTGCTATTATTGCTATTATTATTTAAAATAAATGTTGTCATTGTCAAACCTTTTGACATTTCTTCAATAAATCTTTTTCTCCACCAACTTCCGTTTGGATTTATAATTTTCTCTGATTTCCATCTGCCTGGTTCTGTAAATTCACTACATTCACTCATAATTGATACTATATATTGTTCTGGTTTAAACCCTAATCTTTTTTTCTCTTCTAAATCTTTTGGAAAAAAAATAAAATAATATTTTTAATATTAGTATACATTCAAACAAAATAATATTGATTGGTTGGTTGGTGTGAAATTTCCAAATTGTGAATTCGTTTTATAAAAAAAAGCCTACATTTCTTTTTAAAATATTCTTTATTTTTATTTCTAGTTTCCTCAAATGGATAAATTTGATGTAAATTCCATCTATCAATAGAATATTGAATCCAACATTTATCTAATTTTATTAAAACTGAATTCCATTTTTTATTTAATTTTGAACAACTAAAATAATAACAATAATGAAATCATTTATTAGTATATATCATTTATATTTATAAATTTATTTATAAATAATATAAAATTAATTAATTTCAAATAAATACTTTGTAAAATCTTGAGGTGATATTGATTCAAAGATTTGATATAAAATTTGATGTGGTAATGAAATAAGTTCAATATCTTTCTTTTTTTGGGTATTATTATTATTATTATTGTGTTGGTTAATATTTTTATTATTAATATTATTGCTACTACTTTTAATATTAGTTTTATTTTTTATATTATTATTATTATTATTATTATTATTATTATTATTATTATTATTATTATTATTATTATTATTATTATTATTATTATTATTATTATTATTTTCTGAATCAATATTTGTAGGTTTTAATTTATTTATTTCTTCTTTTAATTCATCTAAAATATCATCTTGATGTTGTTTTGTTTTATTTATATTTTCATCATCTTTATTTTTATTTTTATTATTATTATTTTTATCATTTTTATCATTATCTGGTGGTGAAGGTTTAATTGCTTTAAATAAACCAAATGTTAAGACAATCACTGAGGCAATAACACCAAATATATATTTATTTTTAAAAAGTGTTGTAAAAAACGATGCATTATTTGGTGATTGCATCTCTTTACTTTTTTTTTATTTTTAAATATTTATTTATATGAGTGTGAAAATAGTAAATTTCTTTTGCCAATGTTTTTTTTATTTAAAAAAAAAAAAAAAAAAAAAAACTAATGAAAACATGAAAAAATTGAAAAAAAAAAAAAATTTGTCAAAGGACCATCAAATATTTGTCCCGTGAAAAATGTTTAGCTATTATAATACAACTTTTTTTTTTTTTTTACAGTTTGTAATTAATTTTTTAATTGATTAAGAAATTAGACAATAGATGAATAATTATCATTATAATAAATAGATTTTATTTTATTTTAATTGACGAAGTTGTATTATTATTATTATTATTATTATTTGTTGTATTATTTGAATTTAAATTTATAAGAGTAATTTCAGGATCACAAAATATACGAAAAGGTGGATGAGTACCAAGTCCACGATTTACATAAAAGTTTAATTTATGAGAATTTTGTAAGATTTGAAAATAACCTTTACCAAATTTCCAATTTTTTAAAGTTCTTTTACCAGGATATTTAATATTTCTAATGAATTTAATTGGAATCTTTTGAATAAAACTTTCAAAGTATGGTAAAAGTGGATCACCATTTGTAAATCTAGTTTTAAAAATTCCATTAAATTTTGGAAAACAAATTTGACTACCATGTGAATGACCAGCAATAACCACATCAACATTTACATTATTCTCTTTTAATAATGATACATGATCAGGATTATGTATTAAAAGGAATTTAATTAAATCATTTGATGTTGTTGAATTTATTTCTCTATATAATCTATCCATTTTATTCTGATCCGTATTTGCATAACTATCAATACCAATTAATTGAATGGCACCACCACCACCACCAACTTTATCTTTACCCATTGGATAAACAATATCATTTTCCAATAATGTTATATTTGTATTCTTTAATGCATTTTTAATAATTTCTGGTCCCAATGTTGTTTTATAATCATGATTACCAAGTATAGCATAAATACCATATTTTGACTATTTTTTTTTTTTATTGAAGATATAGATTATTAATAATCTATTATTATTATTATTTTTAATATTTTTTATTAATATTAATTACCTTTAATTGTGATAAATGTTTTTTATATAATTGAGTTATTGGTTCTGGATCCCTTTCAACTAAATCACCTGTTATTAAGATTAAATCAGGATTTAAAGCATTTGTTGAATTTATAACTTTTTGAAGAAAAGAATCAGATATTCTTAAAGGTAATTTGTCATAGTGTATATCTGATAATTGAACTATTTTGAAACTTTTTTTATTTGTTTTACCTTCTACTCTATCTATATTTAATTCTAATGTTTCAATCTTTAAATTACTTGAAAAAATTGGATAAAAAACTTTACTAATTAAAAATAATATAATTTTAAAAAATAAAACTTTTAAAATAAATTTTAAAATTATCTTTTTTAAAAATAATATAATTTTAAAAAATATTGTTTGTAATATCATCTTTTATTTTTATCTTTTATTATTTTTATCTTTTTTTTTTTTTTTTTTTTTTTTTGTTTTTTTTTAATTAAATGATAATGTTTTAATAAAAATAAAAAATAAAAATAAAAAAAAAAGGAGAAAAAAAAAAATGAAAAAAATTAATATTAGGGGACTTAATTTTTTGGGTTAGTGACTCATTTATATTGTTTTGATGAGATGACGAATCTTTTTTTTTATTTTTTTTTATTTTATTTTTAATTTTATTTTTAAACTCGGAAACCCTTTTATGGAAAATGTAAGAACAAAAAAAAAAAAAGACAAATGTTTTTGTTTGTTTTTTTTTACAATCAATTTTATTTATAGAAGGAGAAGGAAGGAAGCGTATTATTGATATTATTATTATTATTATTATTATTATTATTATTATTATTATTATTATTATTATTATTATTATTATTATTATTATTATTATTATTATTATTATTTTTATTATTTTTATTTAATTAATAGTTTATTAATTATTTGTTTATTTTTATTTATTATTTAGTAGTTAAAGGATCTATTGTTTGTGGAATCTCAATTTCAAATTTGATTGTAAGTTTATTGCCAACAACAAAACCCTCACCCAAAGTATTTATAGTTTTACATTCTGCAAATTTTTCCCATCCAATACCTTTATCGTTTTGAAAGTATGAATTTTTTTCTAAAAACAATTATTATTTTTTTTTTTTTTTTTTTTTGGTTTAGACAATATAATAAAAATTATATAAATTAAATATTACATAAATTAAATAATATAAATTATTTAAATATTTTTTTTTTTAAAAAAAAAAACATAAAATAAAAATTAATAAAATGGATATTAATTAAACATATATATATATATATTTTTAAAAAAATAAAATAAAATAAAATAAAATTTACCTTTTTTAATTGATTTTGTTGGATCGGAATTTACAATTTCAAAAGAGAATTTAATATTAATATTTGGGGAAGCTTCATGTAAATGAAGATAAAGTGAAATGTAATCTTTATTTGCTGGAGTGAAACCATTTGGAAAACAAGACACATTATATTTTCTAGAGTTAAAGTAAAACATTGGACAAGATACTCGCTTGGTAGAGGTAACTTCATCGTTTGGGATATCGATTACTTTTTGCATCCAATTTTCAATTACCCATTGATTTGAGTATTTATTTATATTGGTTAACCTTTTCTCCAAAGTTTCATGACTACATTTCAATCGTTTGAAACATCTATCACTCTCATCCAGTAGGATACGATGTTGATCTATAATGTTTTGAATGAAACCTATATGATTATTCTCTGATGCTAAATGATTGGCTTGATGTTTTCTTTGAAAGCTTACTTGACATCCACCCTCTTTATATTTACATTGAATGGTCATCTCGGGACATACCTCCAAATGCTCCGATAATTCCATTCTCAACATCTCTAATTTACAATGTGTACACTTTATTTTGTATGATTGACATTCGCTCTCCAAATGATCCTTATTGATTTTGGCTATTGGTGTTTTACAATATTGACATGGTACTTTTAAATATTCACAAGACTTATTATGTTCCTCCAATTGATTCTTTCTAAATCTACTATTAATTTTACATTCATCACCATTTGGACAATTTATAAATGCATATTGACAATTTTTAAAATGTGTTTCCATCTCTTCAATTCTAATTATATCTTTACATCCATTCTCTTCATCTTTAATTATTTTACCATCTTCTTTTTCTTCTTTATATTGATATTTACAATATACCTTTAAAAAAAAATAAAAAAATAAAAATAATATAAAATAAAAATAAAATAAAAAATTAAATGTTATTATTAATTTTAATCCTTTTTTTAAAAATTATTTATTATTAAAAATATTATTTATTCTTACCTTTTTCTTTTTAAATTCACTTTCTAAAAATAAATTACGTGATAAAAACTCTAATTTTACTTTTGCCCTACAGATTGGACATTCTTTTTTCTTATTTTCAATCTGTTTTGTCCAACAATCTGAGCATAAACAATGGCCATGAGGACATTGATTAACTTGAATTTTATCGTGACTCTCACTAAGGAGATCTGTACACACTATGCATGAAAAACTTTCTGATAATGGTTTAACTAATAAATCACTAATTTTAAACTCTGTCATTTCATAATATTATTATTATTATTGTTACGTATTAAAAAAAAAAAAAAAAAAAAAAAATTTTTGATTCTATTTTGTTTCTTAAATTATTATAATTGTTAATATTATTTACAATGTTTATTTATGTTTTATTATTATTATTATCTTTATTATTTAATATCTTTTATTAATTAATTAATTAATTTTTTTTTTTTCTTTTTAATTGGTTTTTTTTTTTTTATTAAATTTTTTTTTTTTTTTTTTTCTATCTCTTTCTTTAATATTTCTATCTTATCCTTTTAAGTGTTTATTTTTTTTTTTTTTTTTATTTTTTTTTTCTTTTTTAAAAATAAAAAAATAAAAAAAATAAAAAAATTAAATGCAAAAACAATTTAAAATTTTTTTTTTTTTTTTTTCTTTTTTTTTTTTTAAAAAATTTCAAGAATTATTGGAATTATGATCGCGCTCCCACTAAATAAAAAAATTTTAATTAAAATAAAAAATAAATTAATTATTAAATGGATATTTTTAGAAGTCGAGCTTAGGTTTCGAAGATCTTAGCACAAATTCGTTCTATTCATTTATTAATAAATTAATTTTCTTTTTTTAGGTCAAAATTTCAATATAAACACAATTTTTAAGGTGTATTTTCATAGGATGATTCCTTAATATGAAATCAATTAATTAAAAGAATATGTAAAACCCAATTAATTTTCGATTTGATGATTTTTTAATTTTTCTTTTGATTTGGATTGGACAAAAAAAAAAAAAAAAAAAAAACTGTTTAAAATTCAATCCACTCGTTAATTAATTAATTTTCTTTTAATTAAAAAAAATTAAAAAAAAAAGACGATAAAAATAAAAATAAAAATAAAAATAAAAAAAAAAAAGAAAATATCTTCACATCAAAAAGAAAAATATCAAGCGAGTGACCTTTCGGTTTAATTTTATTTACACATGCATGAGAAGTATATTTAAATGAAATTTAATTACTAAATTTTGATTGGATATGGTTTTCATTTTTTTTTTTTTTTTCCTTTTAAAAAAATTTAATAATTAAATTTTATAAAAAAAAAAAAAAAAAAAAAAAAAAAAAAAAAAAAATTAAATAAAAAAAATAAGGAAGTAAATAAATAAATAAATATATAAAATAAAAATTTTTTAAAAAAAAAAAGAAAAATAAAAAACTAAAAATAAAAAATCTAATAATCTGTGCGACACAAGCAAAAAAAAACACCATTTCTTTTTTTTCTGACGAAAATGATCATCACAAAAGTTTTGAAATAAAAAATAAAATAATAAAAAATAATTTCCAAACCACCAGGACAAAAAAAAAAAAAAAAAGAAAAAACCATTAAAAATTCAGTCCAACCATTAATTAATTTTAAAAAAATTAATAGACATGTTCATTTGGTGATTTTCTTAATCAAAAAAAAAAACGATAAAAAAAAAAAGACGATAAAAAAAAAAGGTAAAAATAAAAAAAAAAAAAAAAAAAAAAAAAAATTCTAAACAGCCAAAGAATTACAACATCGCCATTATTCCAAACATTAACAAAATTGATAGGTATTAGTTGAGAAGGTTCTAATTTATCACCGGAAAGATATTGGGGTGTTTTCTTAATTTTCTATTCAACTTTTACTCAAAAAATAAATAAAAAATAAAAAAAAGTTTATATGTTTAAAAACTAAAATTTTAATAAAATAATTTTTATTATTTATTTATTATTTTTTATTCCCTCCTTTTTTTTTAAAGTATTATTTAAATTGTTATTATTATTATTATTATTATTATTTAAATTTAATTATTAATAATTCTAAAATTTAAAACCTCTTTAAAGTAAATTATAAACTTTGGTTGAAAACAAGTATAAGCTTTATCTATTAGATAATTTATATCATATATTGTTAGAATTTTTGAAGTTGGAGTTATTTCATTTAATAATATATTTTTATGTTTTTCAGAATTTACTATATATTCAAACATTTCTAATTTACCTAACGATATTGAATAAGATAATATTCTAGTAATTACTCTTGAACAATGACTTAATGATAATATTCTTTCAAATAATTTAAAATCCGATCTAACTGCAATTTCAAATATTAATGAATCATTTAAAATAATATCCTTATCAGCAATATGTAAACCTTGATGATAATAATATAATAATAATGGTGCATTAATAATTTGGGATGGATCTTGAACTAGATGAGTTGTTTTTGATTTCATTCTCCTAATTTCATTAAAAAGGTATGAAATTTTCTCTATTGACCCATGTAAATAATATTTTGATTTAAAAAGTGTTACAAGGTCAGTTTCTTTTAAAAAGTCTTTAATATTATCGTTATCTAATATAAAATCTA
This sequence comes from Dictyostelium discoideum AX4, assembly GCF_000004695.1. Lineage (NCBI taxonomy): Eukaryota > Evosea > Eumycetozoa > Dictyosteliales > Dictyosteliaceae > Dictyostelium > Dictyostelium discoideum. Next base: position 2,892,419 of record NC_007090.3, read on the forward strand.
TAGTTTCATTTGAACAAATTCTAATTTGATAAAAAATATAAACATTTCCTAAATCAGCAAAATAATTAATTGGATAATTATTTTTATAATGATACAATAATTGATAATTATTATTATTATTTCTTAATTCATCATCACCATCACCATCGCCATTATCTTCTCCTTGTTCTCTTTTAGTAAATAAACAATCGATTTTAAATTTAATAATTGGTTTTAGTTCTAAATTATTTGGTGATAATAAATAGTCAATTACTTGAGTTGATTTTGGGAATACAAATGTTTGATGTGGTAAAGTAGCATTTGAAGTTGTGGTAGAAGATCTTCTAATTTTATCTTTTAATAAATTTCCAACCATTTCAATTAAAATAATATCATTTAATGAAACTAATAAATCAAATAAATCAATCATAATTCTAAAACTAATATTGCCACCATCTAAAAAATAATCTAAATATTTTATTTGTAAATCTTTTCTTCCATTACAATTTTCAAATAAAAATTTTCTTGCATCAAATCCAACTAAATATCTAAACCATTCATAATTTTCATTATTACCACTACCACTACTTTTAAACATTATACAATAATATAAATAATTTCTAATAGATTGTTTTTCAACACTATATGGTATTATCATTTTAAATAATTTTGAAATTAATAATTTTATTTTTTCATTTTCATTATTAATATTATTATTATTATTATTATTAAAATTTATATTTTTAATTATTATTGATAATGGTAAATTTAAATTTTTAAATTGTAATTTTATATTATCTAATTCCTCAATTGATAATGGTTCATCAATTGTTTCTTTTAAAAGTGGATTAATTAAAATATCAGATGACCCAAAACTTTGATTATTTAATTGTTTTTTTTTTAATTCCCAGTTTTCTAATGATGGTAAATTTAAAATTGAAATACTATAACATGAATTTAATAATGACTCTAATGTTGATTTGAAAAATAGTGTATTAATTTTATAATCTATTGGTTTTAATTGATTTGGTATTGTTTTATTTGATAATTGTAAAGTTTTAAAAACTAAATATTGTAATTTTTTATCGATATCAATTGACCGATTTTCTTTATTTATTATTGAATTCCATAAGATCTGATTATCCATTTCTGGGCAACCCAATTGATTATAAATATAGTTTGCCATTTTAAATGAATTCAATCTAACTGATGATATAAACATAGTAAGAGTTGGTTCAATTAATTTATATTCCATATAAAGTAAATCTAATGCTATATAATTATCATATGAAATTAACTTTTCAACTAATAATTTAATATTCATAAATTTAAAAAAACTTGAATAATAATTTTTAAATAAATAATAATAAAATTCTATATCATTATGTAATGAAATAATTTCAATTGATTCCTCTTCTTCTTCATCTTCTTCTTCTTCTCTAGTTGTTTTTATTTTTTTTATTTTTTTTTTTTTTTTAATATCTGGAATTGAAAAAATTGAAAATAAAAAATCAGATTTCTTTGGATCAAATTTAATTTCTTCATTTTTTTTTAATTCATTTTTATTTTTATTTTTATTTTTATTATTTTCACAATTTCCAAAGAATCTATTTATATCATGAGGATATTGTAGAGGAAAATATATTTCATTTGATACTGGGTAAAATGATAAATTCTCTTTACCTATTTTAACTTTATCTTTTAATAATGAATAATGTTTATTATCTATCATCCATTGAACACTAGTTATTTCGTCATATTTAAATTTTCCCTATTTTAAATAATAATTTTTTTTTTTTTTTTTTTTTTTTATTATCATTAGTGTGTTGTAAATTATTTTTTTTAATTACTATTTAAAACAACTAATTAAAAGATTTAATAAATACCCCCATAAAAGATGAGGTTGAAATAAATGAAAAAATTAAAGATGAAATATATTTATTATTAAAAACTTTAAAAAATAATTGTTTTTCCATTTTAACAAAAATCTAAAAAAAAAAAAAACCTATAATGATTTAAAAAAAAAATAAAAAAAAAATAAAAAAAAAAAATTCTTTTTTATTTCTAAAAAATTTTTTTTTTTTTTTTTTTTTTTTTATGATTGGTAACCTTGTTTTCTAGGTTGGAAAAACAATTGGTTTTAGCGTGTCATTTCAAAATATGCATTACCACGTTTTATAAAAATTTTCTAGTCACCAATAAAAAATTCCTATTACATTTTGAAAAAACACGATAAAACCAATTGTTTTCTCAAACTAGAAAACTTGTTGTTGTTCATCTAATTTGAAAAAAAAAAAAAAATAAAACTAAAAATAAAACTAAAATAAAAAATCAAATAATTGGTGTGACATGAACACTAACAAAAAAAACACCGTTTTCTGACAAAAATGATCACAAAAATAAAAAATAAAAAAAAATAAAAAAAATTTTTTTTTTTTTAAAAAATAATTTTCAAACCACCAGGACATACACAACACCAACTTTTCATAAAAAAAAAAAAAAAAAAATATCACAATAAAATATAAATAAATAAATAAATATTTAAACGTTTCATCTCTATAGAATGAAATTCAGAGAGAAAATAATATGCATTTGTTTAGTTATTTTTTCATTATTAACATTAATTGCAACAATCATTATAGTGGTATTTGATTTATTACCTAGTGTAAGTATAGAAAAAAAAAAAAAAAAAAAAAAAAAAAAAAAAAAAAAAAACTAATAATTATTTTATGGTTTATTAATAACATAATTTAATTCTTATATTTGATATAATATCAATATTAATTTATTATATGTATATGTATATAGATGAAATTTGCAAAAACATATATACCATCAGATTGTAAAGTTATAAATCATTATTTTAATACTACAGTCATACCAAGTGATGAAAGATGTATGGAATTAAATAATGATGTATGGTGGTACAATAAATTGGGTGCAAATGCATTCTATTATGGTGTAATTGAACATAAAGATAAAGATAATAATAATAATATTAATAATAATACAAATAACACCACTGATAATGGTGGTGGTGGTGGTGGAAGTAGTAGTAGTAGTAGTAGTAGTGATAGTAATAGTGAATATGGTAGTAGTTATAGTTATAGTTATGATGAAGATAGTAGTTTAGGACCAAATGAAAAGA
>NC_007090.3:2900545-2908045 GCF_000004695.1 Dictyostelium discoideum AX4
AGTTAATATTAGAAATGTATGTGTATTGTTATCACCATGGTTTGCATCAAATACAGCAATGGTAACCTATAAATTTGCCAAAGAAGTTAAGGATACACAAACTGGTTTGGTTGCAGCAGCCATGATTGCAATTGTTCCAGGTTATATTTCACGTTCAGTAGCAGGTTCATTCGATAATGAAGGTATTGCAATCTTTGCATTGATTTTCACATATTATTGTTGGATTAAGTCAGTAAACACAGGCTCATTGATGTGGGCTGCCATCTGTTCATTGGCCTACTTTTATATGGCAAGTGCCTGGGGTGGTTATGTATTCATCATTAATTTAATCCCATTGCATGCCTTTTTCTTGCTTTTGACAGGCCGTTATTCACATCGTCTCTACATAGCCTACAGCACAATGTTTGTCATTGGTACAATCCTCTCTATGCAAATTACATTCATTAGTTTCCAACCAGTTCAATCATCTGAACATTTGGCTGCCATTGGTATCTTTGGTCTCCTCCAATTGTACGCTGGTTTGTCATGGGTAAAGAGTCACCTCACCAATGAAGCCTTCAAGAAACTTCAACGTTTGACAGTGTTATTCGTTTTATCTTGTGCTGCTGCCGTACTTGTCGTTGGTACATTAACTGGTTACATCTCACCATTCAATGGTCGTTTCTATTCATTGTTGGATCCAACCTATGCTCGTGACCACATTCCAATCATTGCATCAGTATCAGAGCATCAACCAACCACTTGGGCATCATACTTTTTCGATCTCCATATCTTGGTATTCCTTTTCCCAGCCGGTTTATACTTTTGTTTCCAAAAATTAACCGATGCTAATATTTTCCTCATTCTCTACGGTGTCACCTCCATTTATTTCTCTGGTGTAATGGTACGTCTTATGTTGGTTTTAGCACCAGTTGCATGTATTTTAGCCGCCGTTGCCGTCAGTGCAACCCTCACCACCTATATGAAGAAGTTAAAGGCTCCATCATCACCAAGTGATGCTAATAATTCCAAAGAGAGTGGTGGTGTTATGGTTGCAGTCTTAACTGTTCTTTTAATTCTCTACGCTTTCCATTGTACTTGGGTCACTAGTGAAGCCTACTCATCTCCATCCATTGTACTCTCTGCCAAACAAAACGATGGTAGTCGTGTGATTTTCGATGATTTCCGTGAAGCCTACCGTTGGATTGGTCAAAATACTGCCGACGACGCTCGTATTATGTCTTGGTGGGATTATGGTTATCAATTATCTGCAATGGCCAATCGTACCGTATTGGTTGATAATAACACTTGGAACAATAGTCATATCGCTCAAGTTGGTAAAGCATTTGCATCCACTGAAGAAGATGCTTACATACAAATGAAAGCATTGGATGTCGATTATGTTTTAGTTATTTTTGGTGGTTTAACTGGTTACAGTTCTGATGATATCAATAAATTCCTTTGGATGGTTAGAATTGGTGGTAGTTGTGATCCAAATATTAAAGAACAAGATTATCTCACCAATGGTCAATATAGAATAGATAAAGGTGCCTCACCAACAATGTTAAATTCTCTCATGTACAAACTTAGTTACTATCGTTTCTCTGAAGTTCACACTGACTATCAAAGACCAACAGGTTTCGATCGTGTAAGAAATGTTGAAATTGGTAATAAAAATTTCGATTTAACTTATTTAGAAGAAGCTTTCACATCTGTTCATTGGTTAGTTAGAGTTTATAAAGTTAAAGATTTTGATAATAGAGCTTAAATCTTTTTTTTAAAAAAAAAAAAAAAAAATAAAATAAAAATAAATAAAAAAAAAAAAAAAAAAAAAAAAAAGTAATATAATAATAATAATGATAATAATATTTATTTATTTATTTGTTTTTTGTTTTTAGTTTAATTGGAATAGTTTAGAAGGAAATCTGAATTAACATTTTCTAATTCTTTTTTTATTTTTTTTTTTTTTTTTTTAAAACAAAATGAGATTTAACCTCCGCTGACTGGTGGTATAATGGCAATTTCATCATTAGAATTAATTTTAATATCTTGGTCTCTTGAAATGTATTCTTGATTTACTGCCAATAAGCTAACTTCCAAAGTCTATTTAAAAATTAGAAATAGTGAGCACAGCACTTTTAACAAATTAACTTTTTTTTTTTTTTTTTTTTTTTTAGAAAATTAATAAAAACATACAGATGATATTTGTGGATATATATGTTTAAGCTTTCGAATTAAATTGAATGATGTACTTTCATCAAGTGGAAGATCAATAAATATAGAATCTTTTCCTATAACTTCCTTTACCTTTGCAAATAATAATATTTTAAATTGATTTGACATCTTGTAATTATACTATATTTTTTCAAAAAAAAAAAAAAAAAAAAAAAAAAAAAAAAAAAAATGCTAACTTTTGTAAAATAAATTAAAAAAAATTAAAAATTAAAAAAAACCAAATAAAGGAGGTAATAAAAAAAGGTTTAAAATTTATTTAAAATAACATTACTAATTCAGTAAAGTTTATTTTTTATTGTTTTTTTTTTTTTTTAAAGAATTTAAAAATATTAAAGATAGGTTTTAATTCAAATTAATTGATTAAATAATTGTAGATTTAAAAATTATCATTTGTTTAGTACAAATTAAAATATTAAAAAAATTAATTTTTAATAATTCCTGTAAAAAAAAAACTAAAAAAAAAACTAAAAAAAAAAAAAAAAACTAAATCGGAATAGGAATTTCCAAATCACTGTTGTTATCATTATTATTATTACTATTATTATTACTAAATATTGGTTCATTATTATTATTATTGTTATCAGTACTACCACTACCACCACTATTATTATTATTATTATTATTATTATTATTATTATTATTATTATTATTATTATTATTATTATTATTATTATTATTATTATTATTATTATTATTATTATTATTATTTAAATTTGTTAAAGGTATAGGACTTCTATGATTTTTATCTTTAACTTTTTTAAAATACCTTTTAAAGGATTTGTACAAGTCAACTACTGTTTTATCACCAGTTATGATATCAATAGTACCACCTATATAACTTGATAAATTACCACCTGTACCTGCAGATAAAAATATACCCACGATTCGATATACTAGTGGGAGTCCCTTTCCAACTAAGGGGAAATTTTCATATTCTTTACAAACTAATACAATTCCAAGAACTAAACCACCAATGACACCAAACACAGTTGCCAAAGACCGATTATTTGAATTACTTAATCTAATTAACATCCTTTTAATTACATTTTCTTTTTTCTTTTTACTTTTATTGATATGTTGTCTTGATGATACTGATGATGGTGTATTAATTGATTGTGGTGAGTTTTGGTTATTTATTATCATATTGTTTTATTTTTTATTTTTTTATTTCAAATGAAATAGTGATATTAATTTTTAAAAAACCATAAATAGAAATTAAATAAGAATAAATTTTTTAAAAAAAAAAAATAATAAAATAAAAAAACCACACAAAAGTGTTTAATTAATGAAATGAAAGTAAAATGTTAAAAAAAATGAATAAATAAAAAAAAAAAAAAATAAAAAAGGGGTTTGTCAAAGGTCGAAAACTATCATTCAATTAAAAACTTATTTTTATTTTCATCTTTTTTTTTTTTTTATTTTTTTTTTATTTTTTTTTTTTTTTTTTTTTCGTTCGTTTTTTCATTTTTAATCCCATAATTTATATATTATTAATGGTTAAAATAAAAGAAATGTTTTATTGAAATTTAAAAGTTATGACCAAACTCTTAGGATCATTTCTAGAGTATCGTCTATTAAAATTATTCATCAATAATTTTTCCTCTTTCACAGCTAGGATGATGATATACACTCACTACACGAAAGCGTGAAACCGTTATTATCGAATGATTCATTTATTCTTTATTAACATTGATGACCGTCTAATTCAGGGATGAATTGGTTGTGTGGTGGGATTCGTACTGGCTCTTTTTTAATTTAATTAATGAAAAAAAACCAAAATAATTTAAGTTTTTTATTTAATATTGTACTAAATAAAAAATATTTTTTATTATTTGTTTAAAATTAAAATTCTTTGTTTGATAATTAAGAATTAAAAAAAGAATAGTTTCTTAACATTTTAAAATTAAAATTCATAAATAAACTATTAACTATTAATTATTGTTTATTTCCTTTAATGGATAAACACTGATTTATCAATATTTAAAAAATAAATAAAATAAAATAAAACTATTAAAATTTTGACTAAATTATTTAAAAAAAAAAAAAAAAAAAAAAAAAAAAAAAAAAAAAAAAAAAAAAAAAAAAAAAAATTAAAATAATTATTCCTTTATTTTATTTATAATGATTTTGTTTTGTTTAGCATTGTTTTTTTTTTTTTTTTTTTTTTTTTTATAAACAAGATATTTTTTTATTTTTTTTAATTTCCCAATTTAATTTTAATAAAAAAAATCTTTTATTAATTTTTTTTTTTTTTTCATTTCATTTCAAAAAAAAAAAAAAACCAAACAAGAAAATAATAATAATAAAAAAACACATATGCAATGACAAATATAATAAAATCTTTTATAACTAGAAATACATATTTAAATAAATTATCACCATCACCATACCAATTTAATAAATATTATTCAAATTCAATATCAACACCACCAACACATTCATATGAAAAAAAACAACAACCAATTCAAAATGTTGATGATAAAAAATATATTTTAACAGATAGATTTAATAGACATCATACTTATTTAAGAATATCATTAACAGAAAGATGCAATTTACGTTGTAAATATTGTATGCCTGAAGAAGGAGTAATGTTATCACAAGCTGATAAAATTTTAACCACTGATGAAATTATTAGATTATCAAAATTATTCGTATCAGCAGGTGTAAATAAAATTAGATTCACTGGTGGTGAACCATTAGTATGTTTTATTATTATTATTATTATTATTATTATTATTATTATTATTATTATTATTATTATTATTATTATTATTATTATTATTATTATTATTATTATTATTATTATTTACATTATTTATTTATACATATTTATTTTATTAATTTTTTTTTTTTAAAAAATTAGGTTAGAAAAGATGTTGAACCATTAATTGAAGAAGTTGGTAAAATTAAAGGATTACAAAAGATTGGAATAACAACAAATGGAATATTATTAAGTAGAAAATTAGATAGATTACATAAAGCTGGTGTGAATTTATTAAATATTAGTTTAGATACATTAAATTCTGATAAATTCACATTAATTACAAGAAGATTAGGTTGGGATAGAGTTTTTCAATCAATTGATAATGCATTAAAATTAGATAATATAAAAGTTAAAGTTAATTGTGTAATAATGAAAGGTTTAAATGATATGGAGGTAAAAAACATAAAATAAAATTATTAATATTAATATTATATTTTATTATATATATAAATATAAATATACTAATTTTTTATTTTTTTTATTTTTAGATTTGCGATTTTGTTGAAATGACAAGAGATAAATCAGTAGAAATTAGGTTTATTGAATATATGCCATTTGATGGTAACCTTTGGAGTGATAAAAAGTTTTTATCATATACTGATATGATTAAAATTATACATGAAAAGTATCCAACATTTAAAAAGTATACAATTGAAGAAGAGGAACCAAATAATACATCGAAAACATATCATGTACCAGGTTTTAAAGGTAAAGTTGGTTTCATTACATCAATGAGTGAACATTTTTGTTCATCTTGTAATAGATTAAGAATTACTGCAGATGGAAACCTAAAGGTTTGTCTCTTTGGTAATACTGAGGTAAATCTTAGAGATAGAATTAGAGATGGTGCATCCGATCAACAATTATTAGAAATAATAAATGCCGCTGTTTTAAAGAAAAAAGCTTCTCATGCAGGTATGTATGAGATTGCTCAAAATAAAAATAGACCAATGATTTTAATTGGAGGTTAATAAAAATAAAATAAAATAAAATAAAATAAAATAAAATAAAATAATATTAATCAAATAATATAATTTAAAAAAAAAAAAAAAAAAAAAAAAAAAAAAAAAAAAAAAAAAAATATAGAAAAATCTAAAATTCAAATAAATTTTAAAAATAAATCAATTAAACAAAAGAAAGAAGTGAAAAATTATTTATTAAAATTAATAAATTCTAGTTTTATTAATAGTAATAATAATAATAATAATAATAATAATAATAATAATAATTCAAAATTACAATATATTCAACAAAGAAATTATTCAACCAATAAAAATAATCAAAACCTGGAAAATAATGAATTTTCACATATTACTAAAGATGGTAAATTGCCAACAATGGTTGATATTTCCGATAAAATCATTACAAAGAGAACTGCACATGCACAGTCAATATTGGAATTCCCATCAAATGTTTTATCTCAATTATTAAATTTAGAAAAAAATAATGATATTGATAATGATAATAACATTTCAAAAAATAAAGAAATAGTTTCTAAAAAAGGACCAGTATTTGCTACATCAATTGTTGCAGGTACAATGGCTGTAAAGAATACTTCAAATTTAATACCATTTTGTCATCCAATACCAATTGAGTCATGTAAAATAGAAATAACAATAATAGATTCAACAAGTGTAAAAGTAGATTGTATAGTTTCAATGAGTGGTAAAACTGGTGTTGAAATGGAGGCATTAACAGGTAAGAATAATTTTATTTTTTAGTTTTAATTTTGTTTTTTATTCTTTTTTTTTTTTTTTTTTTTTTTTTTTTTTTTTTTTTTTTTTTCATTTGTATTAACATTTAACTATTTTTGGAAAAAAATAAAAAATAAAAAATATAAAAAAAAAAGGTGCTACTATTACTAGTTTAACAATTTATGACATGTGCAAAGCACTTTCAAAAGATATAGTAATTAAAGAAACAAAGTTAATTTCAAAATTTGGTGGTAAATCCTCGTCTCCACAAATTACAAAATAGGTATTAAAAAAAAATAATAAAAAAAAAATAAAGGAGAATTTGGTAAAAAAAAGTTATCAAAGGAATTAAAATGCTCAGCATTTTAATATTTTTTTTTTTATTTTTTATTTTGTTGTTTTATTTTTTTTTTTTATTAAATTCTCATTCACAGGATAATTATCATATAAAATTAAATTAGTTTTTTTTTTTTTTTAAATTCTCTAAAAAATAAAAATTAAAAATAGTTTTAAAATAAAATTTCCAGATATATTTTTTAAAAAAATTTATTTAATTTTCTAAACACATTTTTTTAATAATAACACAAAATAAAAATAAAATAAAAAAAAAAAGTTTTTTAATTAAATATTCAAAAAAGTGTGGGTAAAATGTTTGAAAAAAATGAAATATCTAAGTTTTTAAATGAGATATTAATTGTATGTGCATATTATTGTAATTACAAAATATTCTAAATTTAAAACACTGTTTTCCCCCCAATGTCACCACCATTTTTTTTTTTAATTAACTTTTAAAATAATTAGTGGTGTTTTTATTTATTTTTAAAA
>NC_007090.3:2913045-2919192 GCF_000004695.1 Dictyostelium discoideum AX4
GATAAATGAGGTGGTGAATAGTTAACGGTTTCTAAATTTGAAAATTTTTTAGCAACATAACTTGGATGTTTTCCAGTTTGATACCAAATTTTTTGAGCCTCTGCGTATTGAATATTTATAGGTACCATTGGTAAATGAGCGGCATAAACCACCTCTCTAATTGATGGACCGATATGAATTGTATCATTACAATGTGGCATTCTCCAATCCCAAAATAAAACATCACCTCTTTCAATTGGAATATACTTTAATTGATCAATTATATCTAAATGTTGACCATCTTGAAAATCATATGCATTACCTCTTTTTAAAATTTCTGTTGGTATTGGTGTTGGTATTTGATGGTCAGATGATGATGATGATTGTTGTTGTTGCTGTAATTGAGATTTATGTTGATTAAAATATTTTACACATTTCTTATGAAATTTAGGTATTGTCCAAAAACCACCTTGACCAGGTTTTGGTGTATCAGTGCAACTAATGAATGCTTGAATTGGTTGCCAAAATCTTAAAGGAATATGTTCAATTTGTTTATCTTTATTTAAATGTTCACCTCTAAATAAATGAAATGGGTTACAATCTAAATGTAAACCTGTACCTTTTTGAAGTTTAATTTGTTGTTCTATAACTTTATTATTATTATTACTATTACAATTACTATTACCATTACCATTACTATCTTCAATGATTGTTGGTATTCTAAAACCACATCTATTTACAAACATAAACATATGTTGTGGATCAAATTCACCATATTCATTTGGCCATTCATTTTCATCGTTATAGGATAGATCTAAATCATCTTTGGTGATTGGTGTTGTTGAATAAGTTGATTGGAATAGTTGAACAAAACTATCGTATAGATTTTTATCTTCTCTAATTTTATATTCATATTTACCATGATAAAAATTAACCATACCTCCGAATCCATTTGAAACATTTCCCATCTTTAACTCTTGTTTCCATAATAATTCAGACTCTTGAATTGAACCAATTGTTGTATTACCAAAATCAATGGATGCATTATTCTTTAAATATTCTCTAACTTCAATTTGATGATTAGTTAATAATCTATCATCAATTAATTTGCTTTTAACTACAACATATCCATTTTCATTGAAATGTTCTATTTCTTCTTTTGTCAATGGTCCTTTATATACAGGTTTCATCATACTATTATCTTGAAATTCCATTGTCGATGTTGGTACTATATTAAATGGTTTACTTAATGTTGTCATTGTTGATAAACCTAAATTATTATTATTATTGTAACCACCATTAAATAATTTTTTTGTAATATTTTTAATTTTTAACATTATATATAGATATCATTTGTAAATTAAAAATTATAATATTAATATTAGTAATGAAACAATAAAAAATAAATGAAAATATAAAAATTTTTTTTTTTTTTTTTTCTTTTTTTTTTTTGTCTCATTATTAAAATAAAAAAAAAATTAAATTTTAAAAAAAAAAAAATCTTTTTGAACAAATAGTTTGTTTTAAACTTCTGAAGGAAAATCTTTATTTGATGTTTATGGTGAAAAAATTACGCACTTAAGCCAAAATTAAAATAAAAAAAAATTAAAAAAAATAAAAAAAAATTAAAAAATAAAAATAAAATCTTTATTTGGTGTTTATGAAAAAAAAAATTAAAAAAAATAAAATTAAAATAGTAATAATAATTAAATTGTTTTATTATATATTAATTTTGAAATTATATGTTTCAATGTGTATTTGATGGGTTTTTTTATATTTAATGATGGAATATAGGCTTGAGTGAATAGTATCAGACTCTTATTAGGGAAAAGTCAGATGTGGAAACTGCCTAGGTTTTTTCTCTGCAAACGAAATCTAAACTCACTAAAGATGGAATCCCTAATGAATCGGATTGAAATCCGAATGCAAGATCTTTTCATAACTTTTAAAATTCAATTCAATTACACTTAAATTATAGTTACATATAGTGGATATGTTATGGGAATAAAAAAAAAAAATGAAAATTTTTTTTTTTTATTTTTTTTTCGTTTTTTTTTTCGTTTTTTTTTTTTTCAAAATTAATAATAAATTAAGGGGGTCACATAGAAAATAAAAAAATAAAAAAGATGACAAACCCACCATCACACTGCATAAAATTACTTTTCACTTTAATGCTGAAATTATTACATCCAACCCTTATGATAGTGTAATAGTATTTTAAAGTTTGGAAAAACAGTGAAGGTTATGAATTTTATTTACAGTTTTTAAAATATTTTATAATTTTTTTTTTTTTTTAAATTTAATAAAGAAATATTGGCCGTAGTGAATAGTACCTGACTCTTATAAGAGAAAAACCATATGTTTTCAATGTGTATTTGATGGGTTTTTTTTTATATTTAATGATGGAATATAGGCTTGAGTGAATAGTATCAGACTCTTATTAGGGAAAAGTCAGATGTGGAAACTGCCTAGGTTTTTTCTCTGCAAACGAAATCTAAACTCACTAAAGATGGAATCCCTAATGAATCGGATTGAAATCCGAATGCAAGATCTTTTCATAACTTTAAAAAATAATTTCAACTTTTGCTAAACTAATGTTTTGTCCAAACACTTGTTATGGGTTTTACAAAACTTTTCATTTTTTCATTTTTCACTTTTTTTTTTTTTTTTTTTTTTTTTTTTTTTTTTTTTTTTTTTTTTTTTTTTTTTTTTTTTTTTTTCACCCACTTTTTTTTTGTTTTATTTTATTTTTTAAAGAGGTATAAAAAAAAGAGACAGGGGTTGATTTTAAAAATTATAAAAAAAAAGACCTTGTAATTTGTGTTTTTTTATAATTAAATTTAATATTTTCAAAATATCTTAATGTTTGGATATTTTTTTTTTTTTTTTTATTTTTTTTTTATTTTTTTTATTTTTTTTTTTTTATTTTTTTTTTTTTTTTTGTGAATAAGCAATTTGTTTATAAAATGAGTGATATATTTATTGGTGTAATGTCAGGTACATCATTGGATGGTATTGATGTTGTAATTGTTGAATTTAATGATAATGATGATGATATAAAAAGAATAAATGTTAAACAAAGTTATTCACATCCAATGCCAATTAATATAAAGAATGATATATTATCAATGTGTCAAGGTCAAAAAACTACATTATCAGAAGTTGGTAATTTAAATAGAAGATTAGGTATAGTTTATTCAGAAGCAATAAATGAAGCAATAAAGTTATCATCAATTGATCCAAATTCAATTTCAGCAATTGGATGTCATGGTCAAACTGTTTGGCATCAACCACCAACCAGAAAACATGGTGATGATGGTGATAATGATGATAATGATGATGATAATGATGGATTTACAATTCAATTAGGTGATTGTAATAGAATTGCAACATTAACTGGTATAACTACAATTGGTGATTTTAGAAATAGAGATATTTCATATGGTGGACAAGGTGCACCATTAACACCATCATTTCATAAATATTCATTATCAAGTTTCAATGAAAATAGAATCATTTTAAATATTGGTGGAATTTCTAATATAACTTTATTACCATCATTATCATCATCATCATCATCATCAAATAATATTCAAGTTACAGGATTTGATACAGGAGCAGGTAATATTTTATTAGATAGTTGGATTCAATTAAAAAAGGATGGTACACCATATGATAAAGATGGTGAATGGGCAAATCAAGGAAATGTAAATGAAAAACTTTTAAAATCATTATATGATCATAGTGATTCATTTTTAAATAAATTACCACCAAAATCAACTGGTCGTGAATTGTTTAATATTCAATGGTTATTAAATGTAATTGAATCAATTAAAAATGATGATGATGATAATGATAATGATAATATTATTATAAAAGATGAAGATGTTCAAGCAACACTATTAGAATTTACATGTAAAACAATAGTTGATGAAATTAAAAAAATTAAAATTTGTAAAATTGATAGAGTTTTAGTTTGTGGAGGTGGTAGTAAAAATAAATTATTAATGGATAAACTTTCTAGATTATTAAAAAAAGATGAAAATGAAAATGGATGTGGTGGTAGTGTTAGTAGCGGTAGTAGTGGTAGTTGTAAACTTTCAATAACTGATGAATTTGGTATCAGTAGTCAAGATATGGAGGCAATTGCATTTGCATGGTTTGCAAAAAGAACTTTAAATAATCAACCTTCAAATTTAATAAGTGTGACTGGTGCTTCAAAAGAAACAATCTTGGGTGCAATTTATTTAAAAAATAATTTTAATAATTGATTAAAAAAAAGAAAAAAAAAAAATAATGAAAAAAAAAAAAAAAAAAAGGAAAAGGTTGTGGTGTAAAATTTGTAAATTGTTTAAGTGTTCGATAAAAATAATAAAAAATAAAAAATTAAAAAATCAAGTAGGGTGTGTGTGTTGTTGTTGTTAATGATCAATCAAATTGAATTTAATTTCGATGGGTGAGTAAACACACACCAAAAATGTGGGTGAAAGTGTGGAATATTCATAATTTTTAAAAAACTAAGATCATAAACAAAATAAATAAATAAAAAAATAATTAAAAAAAAAAAAAAAAAAAAAATTATAAAAATGATTGGTTTACTAAGGTATTAAGAATTAAATATCAACATAAATTGTGCTAAAAATAGAATTTCAAAAAAAAAAAAAAAAAAAAAAATGGTTGTTGAAAATTTTCCATTTACACACACACAAAAAGAAATGATGATTTTTATTTTATTTTTTTTTTAAATTGATTAAGATTTTTTTTTTATTATATACATATACATATTTAAAAAATTTTAATTTAAAAAAATAAATTAAAAAATAAAAAGATGATTTTAATAATTGATTTATAAAAAAAAAAAAAAAAATAATAATAATAATAATAATAATATAAAATTTTAATTATTATAATGATTAAAAAATAAAAAGAATAAAAAAAAATCAATTTTACTACAATAAAATTCATTTTAATATAGAGTGAAATAAAAAGCATCGATTCATAATCTAGTGATAATACCATTGGTACAAACTAAGAATTTTATTTTTAAATAATCTCAAAAAGTGAGATTAAAAATCACCGAACTTGAGATTAAAAAAATATTTATTTTCCTTTTTATTTTGATTTTACTAATAATTTATTATATTAAATCAACAATAACAACAACAACACAACCACAACCACAATAACAAAAACAACAACAACCACAACCACAATAACAAAAAATCACTTCCCCAATAATCAACACACTCAAAAAACTTTACACCCTTCTCTACCCACTATTACCATTTGGGTGTTTTTATTATTTTTTTTTTTTTTTTTTTTTTTTTTAAATTTTTTATAATAGTAGTATAATATAATATATAGTACACAGTGGTGCTTTTTTGTGGTGATGTGGTTGTACCAACACTATCAAAACTTTTTTATATGTGTGTGTTAAAATAAAAAATAATAATAATAATAATAATAATAAGTAATAATAATAATAATAATTAAATTAAAATTTTTTTTTTTTATTTTTAATTATATTTATTTTTAATTTTTGATTTATTATTTTTAATAAAAATTTACAAATAAAAAAATAATTATAAATACATTTTTTAAATATTTTTTTTGTAATTGACATATTTAAATCTTTATTAAATATAATCAAACACACTCCAACACACACATTTAAAATTTTTACTTAATAAACATACATATAATTTTTAAGAGTAATTATATTTATTAAGATATATAAACAAAAAAAAAAAAAAAAAAAAAAAAAAAAAAAAAAAAAACCTTTTACCAATAACAACAATAATAACATTTAATAACAAATCTACTCTACATATACTTTTTTTAACTCTCTTTACTACAAATAATTAATATATAATAAATTTAATTTTAAAAATTTAAATATATATATTATTATCAAAAATTTTATTTATTTAATTATTTAAAATTAAAATTAATTAATTTTTAATTTAATAATTTTTTTTTTTTTTCCTTAAAAATAAAAAAAAAAATTTTTTTTTCTTTTCCTTTTTTTTTAATCCATTAAAATTTAATACCCACAATTTAAAAAAAAAAAAATATATAATTTCAAAATATACGCAAATATAGGCTAAAAAAACAAAAATAATTTTTTAATTTTTATTTAAAAAAAAAACCTTATTCCTATTTTTTGGT
>NC_007090.3:2924292-2941792 GCF_000004695.1 Dictyostelium discoideum AX4
TTTTGAATATATCATAAAGGATAGAAAAACATTGGGTAGGGTTCATTGGATCTATATTATCATTGATGAAGGTCATCGTATCAAAAATAAAAATAGTAAACTCTCTGTACAATTACGTCAATATCATAGTAGAAATAGATTACTACTCACAGGTACACCATTACAAAATGATTTGGGTGAGTTGTGGGCATTGTTAAACTTTTTGTTACCAACTATTTTCAATTCAGCTGATACTTTCCAAAATTGGTTCAATGCACCATTCCAAGCAAAGGGTAAGAATTTAATCAATGTCAACGAAGAGGAGTCTTTGATCATTATCAATCGTCTCCATCAAGTTTTAAGATTTTTCTTATTACGTCGTTTGAAATCAGATGTAGAGAGCCAACTTCCAGACAAGAAGGAAAAAGTTATCAAATGTAATATGAGTGCACTTCAAATTGCAATGTATAGATCATTGGTAGAGTATGGTGTACTCCCAATCGATCCAGATTCAAAGGAGGGTAGAAGTGGAAGATTGAAAATGAAAGGTTTCAATAATATCGTTAAACAACTTCAAAAGATTTGCAATCATCCTTACCTCTTTAAAGATGAATGGGATATCAATGAGGATCTCATTAGAACCAGTGGTAAATTCGATACTATGGACCAAATTCTAACGAAAATGCATGCCTCCAAACATCGTGTTCTCATTTTCACTCAAATGACAGAGGTTATCAATCTAATGGAGGAGTATTTCTCTTTGAAAGAATGGACTTTTCTTCGTTTGGATGGTTCAACTAAACCAGAGGAACGTGCTCATTTGGTTGTCGAATGGAATCGTCCTGATTCACCATTTTGGATTTTCGTACTCTCAACTCATGCCGGTGGTTTAGGTATGAATTTACAAACTGCCGATACTGTAATCATTTTCGATTCCGATTGGAATCCACAAATGGATCTTCAAGCTCAAGATAGATGTCATCGTATTGGTCAAACTAATTCTGTGTCGGTGTTTCGTTTAATCTCTGCCAACTCTATCGAAGAGAAAATTCTAGGTAGAGCCACCGATAAATTGGAGATCGATGCAAAGATTATTCAAGCCGGTATGTTTAACACTCATTCCAACGATCAAGAAAGACGTGCAAAATTGGAACAATTCCTTCATGGTTTCCCCAATAATACTTTGGATGAAGTACCAGTGGATCTAAAGGAAATCAATAAATTGATTGCTCGTGATGACTTTGAATTCAAACAATTCCAAGAGATGGATAAAGAACGTTTGAAAGTGGATCAAGCAAATTCAAAGAAAACTAGACAACCAATTAAACCACGTCTAATGATCGAAAAAGAATTACCTGAATGGGTTTTGGCAACTCCTGTCACCGATAAGGATGAAGATATCGCTGGTAAGAAACGTTCAACCGCCATTGCTTCTGCCAATAGTTTTGTTCATGATAATTTAACCGATAATCAATATGCTAGAATGATTGAAAAGAATATGACCTTTGAACAGTATAAAGCTCATTTAGAGGCAAAGAAATTAAAGAATGGCAAATCTAAAAAAGATGGTGAGAAAAGTAAAAAGAAAAAAGGTAAAAGTAGAGGTAGAAAGAATAAATCTGATGATGAAGACTCTTCCGATGATGAACTTGATGATGAAGGTATTTCATCTGATGATGATGATAATAATATTAATAATAATAATAATAATAATGATAATAATAATAAAAACAATAATAATAATGATGATGAAGAAACTGGTGCTATTCAAAAACAAATCGTTGAACGTCGTCGTGCTACCCCTCAACAACGTAAACAACAACGTCAACAACAACAAGAAAAACAAAATCATGAAAATAATAGTGATAATGAAAATCAAGATGATATTATTCAAGTTGATGATCATCCAACTAATGGTATTGAAAATAGTAGTAACAATAATAATAATGATGATAATAATAGTAATGGTAATAGTAATCAACAACAACAACAACAACAATCCAATAATGGTGAAACACCAACACCTGCTAAAAAAGGTAGAGGTAGACCAAGATTATCAAATAATCCAACTCCAATTAAAAGAAAATTAGATGATCTTAAGGGTAAATCTGATGATAGTCCAAAACCATCAAAGAAATCTTTAATGTCTGAAACAGAAACGAGTGACAACGAACAATCAATGGATTCTGGTGATAATAGTAATAATAATAATAATAATAATAACAGTAATAATAATAATAATAACAATGAAAAAAATAATAATAGTAATGGTGAACCAAGTGAAAATGGTAGTCAAGAAAATGTAAATGGTAATGGTAATGTGGCTTCTACTGCTGCAACAAATGGTACATCAGTTCATACTCCAGGTAAAAGAGGTAGAAAGAAGAAGATTAGACCAAACCCTGAAGATGAAGAAAAGGATAAAGATAAAGAAAATGAAAATGAAAATGAAAATGAAAAGGAAAAGGGAAATGAAAAAGATAAGGATCCAACTTCAACCACTTCTCCTACCACAACTACCACTTCAACTTCAGCAGGCACTTCTTCTGGTTCATCATCATCAGTTTTAAATACCCCACTTTCTCCTGAATCTCCTTTTACAACTAGATCAGGTAGAACAAGATTTCCAAAAAATTCAACTGAACAATAAAATAACACCAACCATGTTAATCCAAACAAAAAAACAAAAAAAAAAAAAATATTTAAAAAAAAAAAATAAAAAAAAAAATTAAAAATATCTATTTTCGTTCATTTTTTTCATTTCATTCGTTCGTTTTTTCATTTTATTTCGTTTTTTTATTTTTATTTTTATTTTTTTTTATCAAATTTCATTTTACAATATCCCATAATCTGCAATGAAAATTGGGGTAAAATAAAAGAAATGTTTTATTGAAATTTAAAAGTTATGACCAAACTCTTAGGATCATTTCTAGAGTATCGTCTATTAAAATTATTCATCAATAATTTTTCCTCTTTCACAGCTAGGATGATGATATACACTCACTACACGAAAGCGTGAAACCGTTATTATCGAATGATTCATTTATTCTTTATTAATATTGATGACCGTCTAATTCAGGGATGAATTGGTTGTGTGGTGGGATTCGTACTGGCTCTTTTTTTAATTAATTTAACGAAAAAAAAAAAATAAAAATTAGATATTTGTTAATAATTTTTTATTTTTTTTTTTTTATTTTTATTTTTTTTTTTTTTAATTATTATATTTTTTCTATGATATTAACAATTAGTATAAATTAAAATTAAATAAAATGGGTAATTTTTTTTTTTTAAACAACAAGAAAAGGAAATTTCAATTGTTGTAGTAAACAAAGAAAGAGAACTTGATGTTTTTTTGGTATGTTTATTTTATTTTTTTCTAAATTTTTTTTTTCATAGCACTATATCGAAACTAATTACCAATTTATTATATGTATAATATAGAACGTCTATGCAAATTCAAGTGATCAATTAATTGGTGAGAAAATTTACAAGAAAGGCGATATTGAAGAATTGGTTGGTACCAATAGTGGTCATTATTCAATTATCATTGATAGCAATGGTGAATCCGATGACGACCAACATCCAGTTGGTATTGAAACCCATTTGGTAATAAAGAGACCAAACATTTCCAATGAAACTGGTTTTGGTAGTTTCGCACATAGGAACTATAATTCAGATAAATTAATTAAAACAGTAAAAGTTGGTAAAGCACTTTTATTACATACAAAAGAATATGTTGAGGCTGATAATTGTAACAAATTTTTCATTCTTGTTAAACATTTTAATGATTTATTTTATAAATTCATTCAAGAACAATGTAGTGGTGACATTTACTGGGTAGAAAGAATAATTGCCATAACTATGCAAGATTTTGCTTAGAATATTTGCATTTATCATGGCCTGATTCTGTTGTATAACCAACCGATGACTATCCATTTTTATTGGATGTTTTAAAAATCCAAAAATGTCCATCGATTGCAACAAACCAATCATAAAAATTTCCCTAAAACATTTGAGAAAAAATAAAAAAAAAAAAAAAAAAAAAAATAATAATAATAATAAATTATATTCTCATAGTAATTAATTAAATTAAAAATTAATTTATAACATGATTTTTAATAAAATTAATTTTCATATCTTTTTTGAATAAATTATAGAATTTTTTACAATTAATAAAAAAGGCCAAAAACAGATAATTGTTATTTTGTTTTATTTTATATTATTTTTTTTTTTTACTTTAATATATTAAAAACCTATTTAGTTGAATTCTTTTCCAAATACTTTTTCAAAGTAAGATATTAATGTATAATTATTAGATGATGATTGGTTTTTTAAAGTTTCTTCAAATATTTCTAGATTTGGTTTAAAATTTAAGTCTTTAATTATAAAATCAATAAAGTCAATATATCCATATTGAAAAGAAGTCTCGAATATACCTTCAAAACCGATTGTTGCAATTTCATCTTTATATTTTTTATAAATATTAAGGTTTCCATAAATTCGAGCAGCATTTTTAGTTACTGCAATTAATTCAAAGAAAGGTCCATATGGTCGTGTTTGTTCATTTAGTTGTTGTTGTCTTGAATTTATTAAAAATTCAATTGTTGATATATCATTTTTTTTAACGATTTCCAAAACTGTTTTAATCTCAACAAAATTTCCATATCTATTATATCCATTGTTTGAAAATATCATTTCTTTCATTTTATCAAATTGACCATTTAAATAATAGCAAGTAAATAATCCTTCATTATCATCAGTTTTAATTTTATGGGGATAATTTTTTAAAATATGATATTTGTTTTCAACTTCTAGATAAATATATCTTAAACTTTCAATTTTACTATTTTCAATACAATCTATTAGTTTGTTTAAAGTTGATACTTGAATTTCTTTATATGGTTTTCTTGTAAATTGTTGGTCAATATATTTTTTTAAATTAATATTATTTTTGAAATCATTAAAATTTTCAATCATAAAATTAATATCACATTTTAAAATTGAAATATTTTTTTGACTAGATAATAATGTATATTGTTGATAATAATTATTTTTAAAATGGTTTGCAATTTTATAATTTGAAATTATTTGACCAAAACAAAATGATTTTTCAATTACAGTTGGTCCAGAAAGTTTTTCAAGTTGATTTTTAATATAATCAAACATCAATGGTGATTTAATTGATTCAATCACTGATGTATTACAAATTGGCGGAAGACTCTCAAATGCCATCTTAACCAACTCGATATCATCTGATAATATGACCTCTTTAATTAAGTCGATTTTAATATTTGGAATTGATTCAGAATAAATAGCTGGAATTTGTTCGATTGCATCTTTATAATATTGATGAATTAATTCTTTTTGATTTTTAACAAAACGAAATTTACTATCTGAAAATTTACCAGTTTGTACTTCTTGAAATGGATGTTTGTATTCAATTCTACCAAAAGAAGAAAATTTTTCAGGATAAAATATACCAAACATATTTGGATGAAGACATGAACTAGGTTGTGATTTTAAATCTTCATTTGATATCATTTTGCTATTGTATTTAAATTTATGAAATAAAAAATTTTCAATTATACTTTCTTTTTTAAAAATGTGTATTATTGCCATTTCATAAATTGATTTAACTCTTTCATCATTTGGGTTGAATTCACCAATTGTTGTTGATAACTCTTGTTTTGTAAATGATTTTGAAATTTCATTTAGTTCATTTTGATTTTTAAAACTTTTAAAACTTTTAATTTCATTTATATATTTTATTACTTGGTTTTGATTATTTTTCATTTGATCATTCTTTGAAGGTAATATAAATGGATTGTTATTTTTATTATTATTATTATTATTATTATTATTATTATTATTATTATTATTATTATTATTATTATTATTATTTTTATTATCATTATTTTTATTATCATTATTATTATTATTATTATTATTATTATTATTATTATTATTATTATTATTATTATTATTATTATTATTATTATTATCATTATTATTATTATTTTTATTACTACTATTGTTGTCGTCATTCAAAATTGACTTTAATTTTGGTTTATATGAATCACTAAAACAATTTAAATTATTTAACCTTAAAATTGTTTTACATAAATCTATAATTGAAGATAAAGGATAAGAGAATGCATAAAGTTGAATACAAAGTTTTGTATTTTTTGAATTTAATGATTCATTTGGTGTTTCGTTGATAAATTGTGGTATTTTAATCTTTTCAATTAAAAATTCAATCTTTTCATTAAAGTTATTATTATCTTTAGTGAAATAAATATTTTCAGGTGAAAATACAGTTTCAAACCATATACTATTTAATTGCGATTCTGTAATATCATCATTTGATTTAAATAATTGATTGAAAATATATTGTGCAACTTTTAATGACCCAATTGCAATAGCATTTTTAAAAAAGTTAAATGATAATTTTTTACCATTTGAATAATAATAATATTCATTAATTACTTTCATCGATGCAACATTATCATAAACCAATGATAAATATTTAATTTCTCTTAATGATTTTAATTTTTTATTTTTAATACCATCATCATTAATTTCTGTTGACAATGGTGGCAATTGAAAATATAATTTATAATTTTTAAATAAATTTTTAAAAAATTCTTCATCATCTTTGAAAACATTGAAAATTGATGATTTATAATAAACTCTTATTTTTTTAAATTTTTTAGCATCTAATTTATCTCTTGATAAATTTATAGGTAAATAAGTTTTATTTAAATCACCTCTCGAGTTTGAATCGGTTTGCTGATCATCTTCTGGTGAATTACTACTGAATATTAATTGTTCACCTCTGATAACTTTACATTTTAATAATTCTGTATAACCATTTTTTATCATCCATCCTACTCTAACAATTTCTTCATATCTATAAATCCCATTTCTAAATTCTGATTTTAAACTTGTGAATATTAAATTTTTTATATATTTATTTCTAAAAACAGAAAAAAATAATTTTTCAATGTCATAATTATTATTATGATTATTATTATTTTCAATCTTTAATTTTTTTTTATAACGAAATGGATCATCCATTTATGATTTTGATTTCAAAAAAAAAAAAACAAAATTTTTTTTTTTTTTTTAAGATTTTTTTTTTTTTTTGATCAATAAAAAATAAATAATAAAGAAAAAAAAATCTTTTTAAAAAATAAAAAAAAAATGTAATAAAAACACAAAAAGAAAATTTAATTTTAAACTTTTTTCTAAAAATTTTATACTTTTTTCTTTTTATTTTTTCGTTATTTTTTAATTTTTTTTTTAATTTTTAATCCCATAATTGTATTAATTAATTGATATAAATAAAAGAAATGATTTATTGAAATTTAAAAGTTATGACCAAACTCTTAGGATCATTTCTAGAGTATCGTCTATTAAAATTATTCATCAATAATTTTTCCTCTTTCACAGCTAGGATGATGATACACACTCACTACACGAAAGCGTGAAACCGTTATTATCGAATGATTCATTTATTCTTTATTAATATTGATGACCGTCTAATTCAGGGATGAATTGGTTGTGTGGTGGGATTCGTACTGGCTCTTTTTTTAATTAATTTAATGAAACAAAAATAATTTTATAAAAAAATTGGTAAATCAGATTTCATCCAATAAAGGCAATAATTAATGATGTTATTTTATTAATAAAAATTATTATTTTCATTTTTTTTTTTTAAATTTTAAATTAAATATAATAAAAAAAAACTAATTAATTTTTGATGATATTTCTTGATTTTTTTTTTATTTTGTGAAAATAAAATTAAAGGAAGTAAAAAAATAAATAATTAAAAAAAAAAAAAAAATTTTTATATATTTTATTTTATTATTTTGACACATTTATATACACTTTTTTTTTTTTATAATATATTTTTTTTTTTTTTTAATAATTTTTTTTTTTTTTTTTAGTTATTTTTTTTTTTTTTTCTGATGTTAATAATTAGTAAAAATTAAAATTAAATAAAATGGGTAATTATTTTTTTAAACAACAAGAAAAGGAAATGTCAATTGTTGTAGTAAACAAAGAAAGAGAACTTGATGTTTATTTGGTATGTTTATTTTATTTTTCAAAATTTTTTTTTTTTTCACAGTACTATATTGAAACTAACTAATAATTTATTAATGTATAATACAGAACGTCTATGCAAATTCAAGTGATCAATTAATTGGTGAGAAAATTTACAAGAGAGGTGCTATCGAAGAATTAGTTGGTACAAATAGTGGTCATTATTCAATTGTCATTGATAGAAATGGTGAGTAGGATGACGACCAACATCCAGTTGGTATTGAAATCCATTTGGTAATGAAGAGACCATACATTTCCAATGAAACTGGTTTTGGTAGCGCCCCAAGAAACTATATTTCAGATAAATTAATTAAAACAGTAAAAGTTGGCAAAGCACTTTTATTACAAACAAAAGAATACGTCGAGGCTGATAATTTTAAAAAAGGTGTCATTCTTGGTCAACATTTCAATAATTTATTTTATAAATTCATTCAAGAACAATGTAGTGGTGACATTTACTGGGGTAGAAAGAATAATTGCCATAACTATGCAAGATTTTGCTTAGAATATTTGCATTTATCATGGCCTGATTCTGTTGTATAACCAACCGATGACTATCCATTTTTATTGGATGTTTTAAAAATCCAAAAATGTCCATCAATTGCAACAAACCAAACCTCTAATCAAACAAATTAAAAAAACAATAAACTTTTATTCTTTATTATTATTTTTTTTTTTCATAAAATGATATCATTTATCATTAAATATAATAATATTATATTATTTAATTTATTTTATTTATTTTAAAATCTTTTAAATGATGTTTAAGGTAGTTTTTCACACATTTTATATATGATTGTTTAAAGTTAAATAAAATTTTATTGGTATGGTGTTTGTATTTATTGTGTTTTTTTTTGCTTGTATGTGTGGAAACTCTGCCAACTAGGTTGGAACGAAAAATTTGAAATGGATCGAATTGAACAAGTTTTTTTAATATTCAAAAAAGGAATTAAAAAGTTTTGCCAGTATTAAAAAAGGCAAAAAACAGATAAATGACATTGTTATTTGTTTATTTAATACTATTTTATTTTAATATTGAAAAACCTATTTGGTTGGGTTCTTTTCCAAATACTTTTTCAAAGTAAGATGTTAATGTATAATTATTAGATGATGATTGATTTTTTAAAGTTTCTTCAAATCTAGAAAGATTTGGTTCAAATTTTAAATCTTTAATTATAAAATCAATAATGTCAATATATCCATATTGAAAAGAAATATAGAAATCACCTTCAAAATCCATTGTTTCAAAATAATCTTTAAGGTTTTTTAAAATATTAAGGTTTCCATAAATTCGAGCAGCATTTTTAAGTGCCCTAATTAATTCAATGAAAAGTTCTTTTGGTCTTGTTTGTTGTGTTTGATCATTTTGTTGTTGTAGTTGTTGTCTTGAATTTATTAAAAATTCAATTGTTGATATATCATTTCTTTTAACGATTTCAAAAATTGTATAAATTTCAACAAATCTAACACATCCATTTTCTGAAAATATCATTTCTTTCATTTTATCAAATTGACCATTTAAATAATAGCAAGTAAATAATCCTTCATTATCATCAGTTTTAATTTTATGAGGATAATTTTTTAAAACATGATAATGGCATTCAACTTTTGGACAAATATATCTTAAACTTTCAATTTTACTATTTTCAATACAATCTATTAATTTATTTAAAGTTGAAACTTGAATTTCTTCATTTGATTTTCTTGTAAATTGTTGACCAATGTATGTATTTAAATTAATATTATTTTTGAAATCATTAAAATTTTCAATCATAAAATTAATATCACATTTTGAAATTGAAATATTTTCTTGACCAGAAAATAATGAATATTGTTGATAATAATAATTTTTAAAATGGTTTGCAATTTTATAATTTGAAATGATTTGATCGAAACAAAGTGAATTTTCAGTTGGTTTAGAAAGTTTTTCAAGTTGATTTTTAATATAATCAAACATCAATGGTGATTTAATTGATTCAATCACTGATGTATTAAAATTTAGTGGATGAAGACTCTCAAATACCATCTTAACCAACTCAATATCATCTGATAATATGACCTCTTTAATTAAGTCTATTTTAATATTACCAGAAAAGTGAGCTGGAATTTGTTCGATTGCATCTTTATAATATTGATGAATTAATTCTTTTTGATTTTTAACAAAACAAAATTTACTATCTGGAAATTTACCAATTTGTACTTTTTCAAATGGATTTTTATAATCAATTTTAGCAAAAGAAGAAAATTTTTCAATTTGTATTTTTTCATGATTTTTATAATCACTACTAATAAAAGCAAAAGGTGAAGAAATTTTTTCAAGATAAAATATACCAAACATATTTGGATGAAGACATGAACTAGGTTGTGATTTTAAATCTTCATTTGATATCATTTTGCTATTGTATTTAAATTTATGAAATAAAAAATTTTCAATTATACTTTCTTTTTTAAAAATGTGTATTATTGCCATTTCATAAATTTTTTTAACTCTTTTATCATTTGACTTGAATTCACCGATTTTTGTTGATAACTCTTGTTCTGTAAATGATTTTGAAATTTTATTTAATTCATCTAGATTTTTAAAACTTTTAAAACTTTTAATTTCATTTATATATTTTATTACTTGGTTTTGATTATTTTTCATTTGATCATTTTTTAAAGATAATGTAAATGGATTGTTATTTTTATTATTATTATTATTACTATTGTTGTCATTCAAAATTGATTCCAGTTTTGATTTATATGAATCATTATTTAAAATATTTAGTAGTAAAATTGTTTTACATAAACCTATTATTAAAGATAAAGGATAAGAGAATGCATAAAGTTGAATACAAAGTTTTGTATTTTTTGAATTTAATGATTCATTTGGTGTTTCGTTGATAAATTGTGGTATTTTAATTTCTTCAATTAAAAATTCAATCTTTTCATTAAAATTATTATTATCTTTAGTGAAATAAATATTTTCAGGTACAAATACGGTTTCAGACCATATACTATTTAATTGTGATTCTGTAATTTCATCATTTGATTTAAATAATTGATTGAAAATATATTGTGCAACTTTTAATGACCCAATTGCAATAGCATTTTTAAAAAAGTTGAATGATAACTTTTTACCATTTGAATAATAATAATATTCATTAATTACTTTAATTGATGCCACATTATCATAAACCAATGACAAATATTTAATTTCTCTTAATGATTTTAATTTTTTATTTTTAATACCATCATCGTCATCATTGTCATCATCATTAATTTCTTTTTCTTGATTTTTTTGATTTTGTTCTGGTAATTGAAAATATAATTTATAATTTTTAAATAAATTTTTAAAAAATTCTTCATCATCTTTGAAAACATTGAAAATTGATGATTTATAATAAACTCTTTTTTTTTTAAATTTTTTAACATCTAATTTATCTCTTGATAAATTTATAGGTAAATAAGTGTTATCGAAATCACCTCTCAATTTTGAATCATAATAAGTTTGTGGACCATCTTCTGGTGAATTACTACTGAATATTAATTGTTCACCTCTGATAACTTTACATTTTAATAATTCTGTATAACCATTTTTTATCATCCATCCCACTCTAACAATTTCTTCATATCTATAAATCCCATTTCTAAATTCTGATTTTAAACTTGTGAATATTAAATTTTTTATATATTTATTTCTAAAAACAGAAAAAAATAATTTTTCAATATTGTTATTATTATTTTCAATTTTTAATTTTTTTTTATAACGAAATGGATCATCCATTTATGATTTATTAATAATTTAAAAAAAAAAAAAAAAAAAACAATAAAAAAAAAAAACTTTTTTAATAAAAAAAACTTAATTTAATAAAGAAAAAAAAAAATAAAGAAATAATAAAGAAAAAAAACCCTTAATTTGAAAAAAAAAAAAATTTTAAAAAAAAAAAAAAAAAAATGGAGGGAAAAAAATTAGGTTTTCATTTTTTTTTTTTTTTTTTTTTTAATCCCATAATTTCTTTAATTAATTTATATAAATAAAACAAATGTTTTATTGAAATTTAAAAGTTATGACCAAACTCTTAGGATCATTTCTAGAGTATCGTCTATTAAAATTATTCATCAATAATTTTTCCTCTTTCACAGCTAGGATGATGATACACACTCACTACACGAAAGCGTGAAACCGTTATTATCGAATGATTCATTTATTCTTTATTAACATTGATGACCGTCTAATTCAGGGATGAATTGGTTGTGTGGTGGGATTCGTACTGGCTCTTTTTTTAATTAATTTAATGAAAAAAAAAATGAATTTAAAATTCTTTAACCAATAAACCAGATTTTATTCTTTTAAGGCAATAAAAATTTAATTATTTTTTTAAATGGTTCCTGATTAATACATATTAAAAAAAAAAAAAAAAAAAAAAAAATTATAATTATTATATCATATAAATAATTTTTTTTTTTTTTTTTTTTTTTAATTTAAATAATTTCAATTATCATGATATTTAATTTTAAATTTTTTTTTTTTATTATTTTATTTTTTTACTTCCATTAATTTTAATTTCAACAAAACAAAGCAAAACCAAAAATAGACGAAAAGAAATCACACAAATTTGTGTTTATAAAAAAAAAAAATAAAAAAAAAAAAATCTTTTTTATTTTTATTTTTTATTTTTTAATTTTTTTTAAAAAAAAATTTTAAATTTTTCAGACGAGCATTTTTGACTCATCTATTTTTTTTTTATTTTTTTTAAAATTTAATTTTTTTTTTTTTTTCCCTTTTCTTTTTTTTTTCTTTTATTAATTATTTATTGTGTTTCATTGTTTATAACAATACCAATATAAAATTTAAATAATAATAATAATAATAGTAATATAAATAAAATTAAAATAGAGAATAAGATTAGACTGTAAAATAAAACAATAAAAAAAAAGAAGAAATCATGGGTAAAAGTAATACGATAGTATTATCCAATGAAAAGGATATACAATTAAGAATTCAACAATTAGAAGAAAGAAAAGAGAAAAGAAAGAATGTTAAACTTTTATTTAGTCCAATTAAAACAACAAAATACTTTTTATATATTTTAAAAGATACCCTTGTCAGTGGAATTCGATATTTTCAAACTAGACCATTCTTATTATTCTTTATTGCATTATTTGCATCATTAACTTTTATTGCAGTTTATGTACCAGGTGAACATCAAAAGGTAAATAAATAACAACAATAATAATAATAATAATAGTAATGCTATATATATATGTATATTAAAATTTTAATATATTATTTTTTTTATTTTTTTTATCAAAAGTATATGGGTAAATATTCAGATTTAATTTCAGATTGTATTTGGTGGGTTGGGTTAGGTGTATTATCATCAATTGGATTAGGAACAGGATTACATACATTTGTATTATATTTAGGACCACATATTGCCAAGGTAACATTGGCAGCAACCGAGTGGAATAGCGTAAATTTCAATGTTTATGGTGCCAATAGTTTTATTCAACCAGCAACAGCAATGATTGGTGGTGTTTCATTTTGGATGATTTTACAAAAAGTGCAATGGGCAGCACTATTTTGGGGTGCAGGTACAGCCATTGGTGAATTACCTCCATACTTTGTCGCTCGTACTGCAAGATTAAAAGGTTTGAAATTAGAACAAGAAAAGAAACTAAAAGAACAACAAGAAAAACCAATCGATGAAAAAGATCAACCAAAGAAAGGTCTTTTAGAAAGATTATCTGAAAAAGTTCCAGCTTTAATTGGTAATCTTGGTTTCTTTGGTATTTTAGCTTTTGCTTCTGTATGTTTTTTTTACTTTTTTTTTTTTTTTTCATCACCAATCATCCATTTTATATTAATATTAATATTAATAATAATAATAATAATAATAATAATAATAATTATTGTTTTTATTTATTTAGATACCAAATCCATTATTTGATTTAGCAGGTATTACATGTGGTCACTTTTTAGTACCATTTTGGAAATTCTTTGGTGCAACATTCATTGGTAAAGCAGTTGTTAAAGCACATATTCAAGCATGTTTTGTAATTTTAGCTTTTAATATGGAAACACTTACAATGGTTATTTCTTTTATTGAAGATAAAATTCCATTCCTTAAAAATAAAATTCAACCAATTTTAGAAAAAGAAAGACAAAAATTAAATTCAACTGTATCAGCAAATTCACCAGTAAGTTATTTTTTATTTTTTTATTTTTTTTTTTTGATCACTTTAAAATCTAAAAAATATCTACAAATACTAATATATTAATTTTTTTTTTTTTTTTTTTTTTAAAAAAAAATATAGAAAAGTTTAGTAGGACTTGCTTGGGATTGTGTTTTATTTTTAATGATTTCTTATTTCTTAATGTCAATTGTTGACTCAAGTGTTCAAGAATATCTTATCGAAAAAGATAATAAAAAGATTGAATTATTGAAATCAAAACTCGAAAAACAACAACCAAAAGAAACTAAAAAAACAAAATAAAGATTTTAAATAAATTATCATTCTTTTTATTATATATTAAAAAAAAAAAAAAAAAAAAAAAAAAATCTAATTTTAAATATCTATTTTTATTTTTTTACTTTTTTTTTTTATTACTATTTTTACTATTATTATTATTTTTATTATTAATTATTATTAATTATTATTTTTATATTACAAAAAATTTACATTATTGGGAAGAAGACAGTTAAAGAATGAATATTTAATAAAGCATCAGAATCGAATTTATCAAATTTTGATAAACTAAAATTTAAAGTTTTTAAATGTGACAAAGTTGATGGGTCTTTAATGATTGATTCAATGAAAGACCAAGGTAAACCATCTTGATGAGAGATATCTAAATCTTTTAGATGGGGAGTTGAATCTATGATTTTTCTAAGTATTGGTTCTTTAAAGGAGCAACCGGCTATATGAAGATTTTGAATGGAGGACATATATTTGAAGAGTTTTGAATCAACATTTACAATTGCATTTGGACAGAAACTTATATCTAGTGAAGTTAATTTCTTTGCTTCGGATAATACCTTGATCAATTGTTGTTCATTGATTGCACTTGCAGCGATTCTAAGTGTTGTTAACTTTGTGCATTGTTTAGCGATCTTATTGAAACAATTATCACCACTGGTTAAATCGAAGCACCAAGAGGCATTCAAATAGGTTAAACATGGGAATGAAATCAACTTCAATGCTGAATTGGTCAACTTTTTACAATGTGATACGTCCAACTCTTGTAATAATGAACATTTGAGTAATGATTTGATACCTTGTTCAGTGATATTACCACAACCACCAATTAATAATCTCTTTAAAGTTGGATAAGAAGTGGCTATCAATTGTAGTGTATTATCATTTACAGAGGTAACATTGAATAGATTCAATGATACCAATGGTATCTTTGAGAGATGTTTTACAAACTCATTTGAAATACCAGTACAAAATGATAAATCTAATTCTTGTAATTGTTTATATCCACTAATATATTGAATACTAATATCAGTTAATCTTGCTAATCCTGATAAATTAATTTTTTGTATATTTGTTAAATCAATTGTTGTATTTGTTGTTAATTGTGGTATATTATTTTCATTGTTATTATTATTATTTATATTATGATTATTATTATTTATATCTATTAGTGGTGCATTTGTTGAAATCGACGAAGTTGTATCTAAATCCATATCATCTTCAGTATTATGACTATCATGACTATTTGTATTACTATTATTATTATTATTATTATTATTATTATTATTATTATTATTATTATTATTATTATTATTATTATTATTATTATTATTATTATTATTATTATTATTATTATTATTATTATTATTTTGTAAATTATGATATAAATTTGAAATTATAAATATTTCACCAAAAATTGAAAAGAATTGATCATCCACTAAATTCTTTTTCTTTGCCATACTTATAAATTCTTCTCTAATATCTGAGATTTCATAAATTTGTGATACTTTTTTTGATGGTATCTTTTCATGATTTCTTAATAAATATTGAAAACAATATTGTTTCAATGTTGATATCTCTCTTTCTAAAGGCATCATGATTGCTTTTCTTGATTTTATTAATTTTTTTTTTTAAATTTATGATTATTTTAATTTGATTTTTGATTGATGATGGATTAATAATTTTTTTTTTTTTTTTTTCTTTTTTTATTTAAGAGATTGATTAAATCAAATATTTGAGTGAATGAATATATGAATTAAAACAAAGAAATAATTATTTTTTTTATAATTTTTATTTTTTTTTTTTGTGTGTTGTATGTTTTTTTTTTTATTTTTTTTTAATATTTTTTTTTTGTTTTTTTTTATTTTTTTATTTTTATAAAAATTAAAAATTTAATTAAAAAAAAAAGTTTTTTTTTTTTTTTTTTTTTTTTTTTTTTTTTTTTTTTTTCCCAAATTCATCGAATTTCGAAAATAAAAAAATAAAATTACTCCATTTGAAATAGATATGATCTCAGATAATAAAATAAATATTTTTCATAGGTAAAAATAAAATTTAATCAAAAAATTTCCACAAAAATAAAATACCAAACTAAATAGAAATTTTAGAATAAAAATAGAAATATTTAATTTGTTTGTAATAAATAAAAATAATCCCTATTTAAAATTTTTTTATTTTTTTTTTTATTTTTTTAATTTACCCAGCTATTGTTTTTTTTATTTTTGGTATTTAAAAGATATAACCATTTTTTTTTTTTTTTAATTTTTTTTATTTATTTAAATAGGAAAGTATATTTAATTTATTTGTATATTATCAATTTTAAAATTTTAAATATTTTCAAATAATATTGTAAAAAGAATTTTTTTACATGTAAAAGTAAATGAAAAATAAAAAAAATTAATCAATAATTTTTTTTTTTTTGATAACATTAACAAAATTTTGTATACCATTTACCAGATCAGTTATCTACATTAAAAAAGAAGGGGTGTTTAAAAATACAATCAGTTTTATTAATAGAAAAAAAATAGATATTTGGTGGGTAAATTATTAGAAAATATGGGTTTTTCAAATTTTTTTTTTTTTTTATTTTTAATTTTTTTTTTTTTTCCATTTTTTTTTTTTAAAAATTATTTTTAAACCTTTTTTTTTTCACTTTTATTTATATAATTATTTATTAAAAAATGAAAAAAGTACAAACTGAAAAGTGTGATCAATGTAGCACAACTGTTTATTTTGCCGAGCGTGCAACTACTGATGGTAATGAATAAAATCCAGATATTTATGTTAACATTTTTAATTAATTCTAACTAAATCAATTATTTAATAATAGGCAAAATTTTCCATACAAAATGCTTAGGTTTATATTTAAAAACTAAAAAAGTTCCATTACTTGGAAGATATCCAGGGTAAGTCATCAATATTAATAATCTCACCACATCTCAAAAAAATAAAA
>NC_007090.3:2944292-2964292 GCF_000004695.1 Dictyostelium discoideum AX4
ATGGAGTACCAGAGAATATTTCATTTACAAGTCAACAACCATTTCTATTAAGTACATCACTTCGTGAAAATATATTATTTGGTAAAGAATTAGATATTGAATATTATAAACAGGTTTTAGATGCATGTTGTTTAGTATCAGATTTAACACAACTTTCTGCATTGGATTTAACAGAGATTGGTGAAGGTGGTATTAATTTAAGTGGTGGTCAAAAACAAAGGGTTTCATTAGCACGTGCATTATATTCAAATTCAGATTTTATACTAATGGATGAACCTTTATCAGCTGTTGACCCAGAAGTTGCAAATCATTTATTTGAAAAATGTATTCAAGGAATGATGAAAAATAAAACTAGAATTTTAGTAACTCATCAAATTCAATTCATTCCATATGCAGATCATATTGTTATAATAAAAGATGGTAAAATTATTCAAGGTACTTATAAAGAATTAAAAGATGAAAATGGTATTGATTTTGAATCAATTATTAAAACTAAAAATTCAAATTTAAATTTAAATAAAACTATTAAAGATGAAGAAGAAAAAGAAGATAAAGAAGGAGAAGAAAAAGAAGAAGATAAAAAAGAAATGATATTAAAATTAATTAAAATTAATTATAGTGATGAATTAAAAGAAAAAGCTAAATTATTAGTTGAGGAGGATAGGAATGAAGGAGAAGTTTCATTTAAAACTTATAAAGAATACTTTTATTATGGTTCATCAAATTTATTTTTATTTATTACATTATTGGTATTTTTAATTGGTTTAATTGTAAATAGATTATCAGATTTTTGGTTAACAATTTGGACTGAACAATCATTTAAAGAAAAGAGTCAAACTTTTTATATTATATGTTTTGTTTCAATTTTCATTGTATCACTTATTTTAATTTTCATACGTTACTCTTTGGTTGCAAAAATTGGATTTAAAAGTTCAAAAAAGTTACATGATCTTTTAATTAATTCAATTTCGAAATCACCAATACAATTCTTTGATTCAAATCCATCAGGACGTATATTAAATAGATTTAGTAATGATATAAGTGATATTGATACATCAATGATTGACATGTTTTCAGATACTTTAGAATACATTTTTGCAATTGTAGTTGGTATTTTTTCAATAATTTATATCAATCCAATGACAATTGTACCATTTTTAATTTTATCAATGTTTTATTATCAAATTTTTAATATTTATCGTGTATCAGTAAGAGAATTGAATAGATGTAAATCAATTTCGCAAAGTCCAATCATTTCATTCCTATCAGAGTGTTGTAATGGTTTATCGACAATAAGAGCTTTTAAACAACAATCTAGATTCATTGGAATAATGAATGATAATATTGATAAAAATTTAAAATGTGAATTTGCAAGTTTTGCTGTTGAAATGTGGATTTCAATACGTTTAGAATTATTATCTTCAATTATAGTTTTTATTGTTTCACTATTTTCCTTATTCAATGGTTATTCAAATTCGGCACTTTCTATATTATCAGTTTCAACAGCTCGTAGTATTACTAGTTATTTAAAGAGTGCTTGTAGACAAATGGTTGATTTAGAAAGAAAAATGAATTCATTTGAAAGAGTTAACAATTATATTAAATTACCATCTGAAGGTAGTGGCAGTGGTGTTAAATCGATGGAATTTATTTCTGAAAAAGATTTATTAAATTGGCCAGAAAAAGGTAATATTCAATTTAATAATGTTCAAGTTAATTATAATTCGAATTCTGTTCCAAGTTTAAAGGATATTACATTCTCAGTGGAATCAAATGAAAAGATTGGAATTGTTGGTCGTACTGGTGCTGGTAAAAGTACAATTGCAAATTGTTTATTCCGTTTAGTTGAATGTTCAAAAGGTTCAATTTTAATTGATGGTATTGATATTAAAACCATTGATTTAAATAAACTTAGAGGATCACTTGGAATTGTTCCTCAAGAACCTTGGTTATTCAGTGGAACAATTCGTTCAAACATCGATCCATTAAATCAATATGATGATGAAATGATTTGGAATTATTTAGAAATGGTTAAATTAAAGAAACTAATTATTGAAATGCCATTAAAATTAAATAGTAAAATTCATGAGAATGGAAATACCACTCTTTCATATGGTCAAAAACAATTATTATGTCTATGTAGATGTTTAATAAAAAATCCAAAACTTATAATAATGGATGAGGCAACATCAAGTGTAGATTTTCAAACAGCTGAAACTATTAAATCAGTGATAAACGAAAATTTAGTTAACAATACAATATTAACAATTGCTCATAGATTAGATATAATTATTGATAGTGATAAAATCGCTGTAATTGATAATAGTAAATTAATTGAATTTGAAAATCCAAAAAATTTAATTAATTCAAATTCTAAATTTAGAAAAATCGTTAATTTCCAAACTAAAATTCAAACTAATTAAAATTATAAATAAAATAAACAATAAAATTTAAATAACTTTTGTATATACAAACAAAAATATATATTTATATTTATTAATTTTTTAATTTATTTAATTTTTTAAAAATTAATTATTTTGGTACATTATTATTATTATTATTATTGTTATAAGCAGAACTTGAAGAACTACCTAAAGATGAGGTTGACATATTAATAGAACTTGGTAAAGTTGGTGATCTTGATCTAGTTAAAAGATCTTTAGTGGTTGATAAACGTTTTGCTTTTGATTTTTCTTTTAAGATGAAATAGGTTTCAAGTAAATGAATCTCTTCAATTAATCTTTGATTCTTTTCTTCCTCTCTACGTAATTTATCTTCCAATTCAATATTTTTGATGAATTCATTTGAGACAACGGTTTCTTTTTGAAGTGATGATCTTAAGTCTTCAACCTCTCTAAGATAATGAGTATAATCTCTAGAGACTCGGTTATCTCTATGTAAATTATTAATGGTATCTCTAATTTGATCCAATTTTTGTTCAATAACAGCATTACTATATTGTGGATTTGCTTGGAATGGAATTTGTTGTTGTTGTTGTTGTTGTTGTTGATATTGTTGATATTGTTGTTGTAGCAATACAAGATTCTCTGGTTCAAAGCAACTTTGAGATCTTTGACGTGTGAATGCAGATGAAGATGATACAGAAATTGGTGTTTGATTTGGTTGCTCATTACCAAACATCATTAAATTATTATTTGAATAATAATCATCATCATAAATTTCACGTGAATAACGAAAGTTTGAAGATGATTGTGTAAGATCAACTGGTTTATATCTATTTGAAGAGAATCTATTACTACCACTTGATGTAGTTGTAGTTGTAGTGGTTTGTTGTTGTTGTTGCTGTTGTTGTTGTTGATATTGTAATGGTATTTGAGATTGTTGAGTTTGTTGATATTGTTGTTGTTGGATTTGAAGTTGTTGTAATTGCATTTGTAATTGTTGATTAATAGTATTACTATATCTTCTATTTGAGGAGGAGGATGAGCCATTACCATAATTTTTACTATTACGATTACTACCTCCACTACCGTCTATTGTAGAGATAATATTTGCTGTAGATCTTGTTAATGTTGAATTCACTGATGAAGATGAGGAAGAAAGACCAAATAAATTTAATCTTTCTCTTGGTGATAATCTCTTCTTTTCAATCTCTCTTTCAATCTCTTTATTAATATCTCTACTTGCTCTCTTCTCTTGTTTATTATTGATGGTTCTATCTTTGTATCTTTCTAAATCGATTGAATAACGTAATAGTTTCTCTCTCTCTTTCTCTTCTCTTGTTTTCTTTTCCTTTGAATATCTATCAATCTTTTCTTTAATTTGTTGAATTGCAGCTTTTGTATCTTCATTGTTTGTATATGCAACACTTCTTCTATAGATTTTAGATTGATCAGTTGTATTATTACCACCACCACCACCACCAACGCCAACACTTGTATTACTACCAACGCTAAGAGAACTACCTCCATTACCACCACCACTGCCAACACTAAGAGAACTACCACCATTACCACCATTACCACCACCAATACTAAGAGAACCACCATTTGGAGTTGTACCAGTAGTACCACTTGGTCCACCATTATAAAGATAATTTCTATTGACATTATATTGAGTATCTTCTATGTATTGAGTTAAATCCAAATTTGGATCAACTCTAAAGGTTCTACGATCAGATTTTGTAGAGTTTGTATCACTAATTGGTTGAATTGATTGTTGTGATTGTGATAAAGATGATGATGATTGTTTTTCTTGTTGCTGTTGTTGTTGTTGCTGCTGTTGTAACATTTGTTGTTGTTGTTCAGGTGAAAAAGTAGTAGTAACAGTAAAAGTAATTGGAGCAGTAGAATCATGTGGAGATGTGATTGTAGTTGAAGTGATAGTTGAAGAGGAAGGACTATTATTTTGACCATTTGAGGGTAATAAACCAGAGATAGTAATAGAAGCAGGTCTACTTGAATATCTTTTCTCACCACCACTTGTTGTCATAATATTGATTGGTTGAGTTGGAGCAGACTCTACTAATTTCTCTTCATATGGTCTCATATAGTAAAGATGATGTTGTGGAAAAACTTCATTATAAAAGAAATCGTGCATTTGAATTGAATAGGTAACGATTGCAGGTACACAATTTAGGGTTGGTACTAAACAAATGGCAATATTTGAAATTGTCATTTTATTTTGATCGGATCTACTCATAAGTTTACCTAAGAGATTTGTTAATTCTTGCATTACTTCAAAATGTACAGTTGGTAATTGATGCACCAATACACGTAAATTGCTAAGTATTTCCATATCGACAGGTTTCTTTTTGCCTTCTTCATCAATGAATAATGATACCACACGTTTATTGATTGATTGTGGTACGAATACAGGTAAATCTCTAAAGAATCTTTTCAATAGACCTGCAGCTGTATAGGGTTCTATGGGAGAGACATCAACATCTTCACCATTATCGAATAGTTTTATATATTGATTGATTGTTAAATCCACACCGGGTATACGAAATAAACCCTCGGAATTCAATGATGTTCTCTCTATATGATCAATGAGTTTTTCGATGATTATTGGTACATTTGAACCCGCTCTACATGGTACCTGAGTCAATGGTACTCCAAATATTTTACGTGCATTTGGATTATATATAAATGGTATACCATTATTCATAACGATTTGTGTTGTTTCATCATATTGATTGTTTGTATAAATATGTCTTATATAATAATTGTTTGATGCTAAATTTACATGTTGTGTTTGTTGTTGTTGTTGAATTGGTTGTGTTAATTGATGATTGTGATTATGATTATGGTTATGACTATGACTATGATGACTAGTTGCTATATGATGATTGGCTGTATATTGAAGGTGCCCTATTTCGTCATGATGATTACGTGATAGAGTTGGTGAATTATCTCCACTATATGATTCATTTTGATGATGTTTACTATGTTTTTTATCTTTTTTTGATAAACTTGATGTTGGTGACCTATCTGTTCCACTATTACCACTACTACCACTACTACCTGTATAATCTTGTTTATCACCTTCCTTTTTATCTTTATGAAAAATTTGTACAGATCTTCTAAATATATTTTTCATTTATTATTTTTATTATTATTATTATTTTTAATTTTTTTTTTTATAATAATTCTATTTTTATAATAAACTAAAATTTAAATATATTTGTATTGTATTATTATTATCTAGTATTAAAAATTTATTACTAGTATTAATTTGTAAAAAAAAAAAACTATTACTAGCAGAAGGAAAATAATATATATATATATATAAAAAAAAGTGTTTTTATTATATTATTATTTTATTATTGTGAAGCTAAAAATTTAATATTAAAAATAAAAGTGGTTAGAATAACTTTTTTATTTTTTTTTTTTTATTTTTTTTTTTTTGTATTTGTTTTTCAAAATACATATATTATATTGGTGTTGATTTAAAAAGTGTGATAATAAATTTAGTGTGTAGTTCTTTATTCGAATTTGTGTTAATGAGGCTTGTATAGTGGGTGTGTGTTGTGTGTGTGTGGTATATTTATTTATTATTATTATTATTATTATTATTATTATTATTATTATTATTATTATTATTATTATTATTATTATTATTATTATTATTATTATTATTATTATTATTTTTTTTTTTTTTTTTTTTTTTAAAATTTAATTTTTTTTTTTTTTTTTTATTTATTTATTTTTATTATTTACAAAAAAATTTATGGTATCAGTGATGGTGTGATATTCTATATTTGATTTATAGGAAATGTACTATAAAATAAACTTTTAGTTCTTTATTGTCTTTCCTATTTTTTTTTTCTTTTTCTTTTTCTTTTTTTTTTTTTTTTTTTAATATTTTGGATTGTTATTTTTTTTTTTATTATTTGTAACAAATAATTTGTTATTTTATACAACTCTATTTTTTTTTT
This sequence comes from Dictyostelium discoideum AX4, assembly GCF_000004695.1. Classification (NCBI taxonomy): domain Eukaryota; phylum Evosea; class Eumycetozoa; order Dictyosteliales; family Dictyosteliaceae; genus Dictyostelium; species Dictyostelium discoideum. The sequence continues at coordinate 2,950,693 of NC_007090.3, forward strand.
TTTTTTTTTTTTTTTTTTCCTACAGGATAAAAAAAAAAAAAAAAAAAAAAAAAAAAAGTTTGTGTCACTTATGTTTGTTATAACTATAGTTGTTGGAGTGTGTGTGTGTGTAAATTTAACAAATACTACCACTATATATAATGGCAGTTGTTAATGGGTCAAAATCTACCTTTTTTTTTATTTTTATTTTTTTATTTTTTTTTTTTAGTGTTGAAAAAAATAAAATAAAATAATAATAATATTATTAATAATATGGGGAAACAAAATAACGGTTGAGTACTTTATTTCCCTTTGCTTCTTCTCCTCCTTGGTTTCTTTATTTTTTTTTTTATTATATTTTTTTTTTTTTTTTTTTTTTTTTTTTTTTTTTTTTTTTTTTTCTTATTATTAAAAAAAAAAAAAAAAAAAAAAAAATTTGAAAAAAAAAAAAATTTAAAAAAGGTTTAGGTTTGCAATCAAAAAAAAAAAAAAAATTAAAAAAATAAAAAATAAAAAAAAAAATTTCAAAAAATAAAAAAAAATAAAAAATATCTTTTTTTTATTTCAAATAATAAGAAATTTAGTTTAAAAAATGATATTAATAATAATATTTTATTTTATTTTAATTTTTTTTTTTACCAGTTAAATTAAATACAGATATCAATTTTGTTACTATTATTAGTATTTTTTATTTTTTTTATTTTTTTTTTACCATGCTAATACCATCACCTAATACATAATTTTTTTTAATCAGCCTCCATTTTTCAAAAAATTTTTTTTATTTTTTTTTTTTATTTTTTTTTTTTATTTTTTATTTTAAATTTTTTACTATTGCTAGATAATTTAATTTTATTAATTGATATGTTGAAAGATGATAATAATGATATAGGTCAACACCAACCAAGCCAACAACAACAACAAAATAATAACGAAGATAATGACGATATGAGTGTGGGGGATTTATTTCTTAATAAATCATATGTCAAAAAAACACTAGAATATTTTGGAGTAAATGTCAATTTAAATGTTTTAGATTCAGCATCAAGTAAAAATTATATTTATTTATTTTTATTTTTATTTTTATTTTTATTTTTACAAGATTATTTTTTATAATAATAATAATATTAACATATTTTTATTTTATTTTTTTATTTTTTTTATTTTTTTTTAAAAAAAAATCAGCTGATTTTGATTTAACAGGTCAAGTAATTTGGCCATCAGCACAGGTATTAACTCAATATATTATAAAGAATCAAGAAGAATATAAGAATAAGAAAATTTTAGAAGTTGGATCAGGAGTTGGTGTATGTGGATTATTTTTAGCAAAATTAGGTCAACCATGTACTCTTAGTGATAATAATGAGGTTGTATTAGATTTACTAAGATTAAATGTTGAAGAGTCAACAGCAGATGGTTATAAATGTGATTGTATTAAATTAGATTGGGGTAATCAAGAAGATATGGATAATTGTTTACTAAAATCAAAAGATAATGATAATAGTGCTGGTGGATTTGATATGATAATTGGATCGGATATAGTTTATTGGAAAATTGGAATTGTACCATTATTTAAAACAGTTTCATATTTACTTAAACATAATGATGAAAACTCAAGATTTGTTACATGTTATCAATCAAGATCAACTCAAACTGATAATTATCTTTTAGAACAAGCAACTTTACATGGATTCGAATATGAATTCAAACCAATAGAAACATTTTTAGATCGTTCTCTTTTAACTTTTAATGAAGATTCAACAATTTCAATTATTAATTTAATAATTTTTAAAAGAATAAAAAAAAATTAATTCGTTTTTTTATTTTTTATTTTTTATTTTATTTTTTTTTTTTTCATTCGTTTTTTTATTTTTTTTTTTTTTATTTTTAATTTTTTAAAATTTTTTAATTTTTAATTTATTTATTTTCCATACACACACACAAATATAAATTTTAATAAAATAAATAAAATATAGAAATGGGTAAACATGTACAATTAGTGATGGGTCCAGCTGGAAGTGGAAAGGTATTATTTTTTATTTTTTATAAAAATTTAATAATATATATACTAATTCTTTTTATTCATATAAATATAAAGTCAACATATTGTGACACAATGAGAAAATATTGTGAAGAAATTAAAAGATCAGTACATATTGTAAATTTAGATCCAGCAGCAGAAGTATTTGAATATCCAGTATCGGTTGATATAAAGAATTTAGTTACAGTTGATGAAGTTATGGATGAATTACATTATGGACCAAATGGTGGATTGGTTTATGCAATGGAATATTTAATAGAGAATATGGATTGGTTAACAGATGAATTGGGTGATTATGAAGATGACTATTTAATTATCGATTGTCCAGGTCAAATTGAATTATACTCTCATATACCAGTCATGAGAATACTGGTTGACCATTTACAACAAATTGGGTATAGTGTTTGTTCTGTATTTTTAGTAGATTCTCAATTCATTCTAGATAATTGTAAATTTATAAGTGGTGCATTAATGTGTTTATCTGCTATGGTTCGTTTAGAAGTACCTCATATTAATGTTTTAACTAAAATTGATGTTTTAAAAACTTCTGATCAATATAAAGAAATTGAAAAGTAATTATATTTTAAATTAAATTTAGGTTAAAATATATATATATATAATATTAATTCATAAATTATATTTAGGTTTTTAGATTTAGAAGTACAAAATTTAGTTGAAGAATTAAATTTAGAAACTCATGATAGATATCATAGAATGAATAAAGCAATTGGTTCATTAGTAAGTTTTTTCAAAATATTATGGTTATACATATACATATATAGATACTAATTGTTATTATTATTATTATTATTTTTATTTTTAGTTGGAAGATTTTAGTTTAGTTGGTTTTGTACCATTGGATATTACAGATCAAGAGAGTTTGAATGTTTTATTACAACATATTGATAATTCAATTCAATATGGTGAAGATTTAGAACCAAAGGAACCACCATTAGAGAATGATGATGATGATGATGATGACGAAGGTGATGAAATCATTAGGATGATGAATGGAAATCTTTAAAAATGATTATGATATAAAATAAATAGTAAATAGTAAATAATATAATATTTGAATAGTTGTTATTTTTATTTTGTCTATTTATTTTAGAGTTAATTAACCCAAGAAGGATTATTAAATATCTATTTTTTATTTTCTAGTTTTTTTTGATTTCTTTCAATTGTTTATTTTTACTTTTTTATGTGTTTTTTTTTTTTTTTAAAAAAAAAAAAAAAAAAAAAAATCTATATGAGAATTTCCATTTAAAGATTAATTAATGTTATTATTATTTTTTTAATTTTAACTTTTTATAAACATTTTTTAATAGTTATTATAAAGGTATAATAAAAAAAAAAAAAAAAAAAAAAATTTATTAAAGTGTAAAATCAAATTTCAATATATATAAAAAAAATAAAAAAAATAAAAATAAAATAATTAGAGTTTTATTAATGGCCCAAATTATACATTATTTTTATTTTATTTTATTTTATTTTTTTTTTTCTCTAAAAACTGGGAAAAAAATATTTTTATAAGGCTTGATCGATTTGAGATTTTTTTTTTATTTTTAATTTTTTAATTCACAAACATTTCCCACTTTTTTTTTTTTTTTTTTTAGAAATTGACTATTTCCTTTAAATTTTATATTTTTTTTAAATTTTTAAATTTTTTTTGAAAGAGTTTTTTTTTTTTTGATTATTTAAACTAGAAATCATTTATAAAAATTTAAAAAATAATTAATTAAAAAATAAATTATTAAATAAAAAAATAAATAAATAAAATAAATAAATAAAAAAATAAATAAAAAAAAATATTTAAATAAATTAATATATAAATAATTTAATTGGTAAATAAAATAATATATATAAATAAATTAAAATGTTTAAACAAGTTTTTACAATTACTTTTGGAGATTGTGCTGAAAATCACGTAAATATGGAGAAACTTGGATCAATGTCAGATCGAGGTTTTGATTTAGATGATGTTACTAAATTTAAAGATTATTTTGAAAAGAAAGGATTAACTACAGAATTTTTTGATTTAAAAGATTTAGTTAAAAAGGATAAAAATAAAAACAAAGTAAATTTATTTAAAAAGAAAAATGAAGATAAAATGAATGAGGAAGAAAAAGAAGATGATGAAGAAAAAGAAAAAGAAAAAGAAAAAGAAAAAGAAAAAGAAAAAGAAAAAGAAAAAAAAGATGAAGAAGAAGAAGAATTATTAAATTATAATGATGCATATTTATTAATTGTTAGAAATGGATTATCATCAATTTGTAATGTTAATGATTTTCATCAAGAACAAAATAAATTAGAAAAAGATAAAAAGGCATTTATGTATGGTAGAGTTGTAAATAAAACAGCTAGACATAATCTTTGTTTTACAGATGGTGAGTCACGTGAACCAGAATATGAAAAGGGTAAGGGTAGGTTGGTATCTTTTAACGATTGTCCATTATTGAATAAAGCAAGGGAGACATTTATAGATATCCTTGGTGATAAAGCTGATGGATTGGTTGCTGAGGGTAATTACTATTATGAACCAAGCAAATGTGGAATTGGCTGGCATGGTGATGCTGAACGTCGTAAAGTGATTGCAATCAGAACTGGTCAAAGAATGAATATTTGTTTCAATTGGTTCATAGATTCAAAACCTGTTGGAAATAAATTCATTCAATTTTTAAATCATGGTGATATCTATATTATGTCTGAATATACAACTGGTTTCAATTGGAGAAAAAAGAAAATTCCTACTCTTAGACATTCTGCTGGTTGTTCAAAATTCACTTCATTATAATTAAAATTTTTAATTTTTAAATAGTTATTTTTTATTGATTTTTATTACTTTTTTTTTACTAATTTTAAATAAATAAATATAATTTTTTAATTTTTTTTTCATTTATATATTAAAACTCTTTTTTTTATTTATAATTTTATTTTATTTAAGATATAACATTGTTTATTTACATTTTTGAAACAAATCTATTTTTAATGAAAAACTTCTCATCACCATTTTGGTAACTTTTTTTTTGGTGATAAATTGCAATGTATTCAATCTATATTATTATTTAGAAAAAAAGAAAAAAAAAAGATAAATTAAATTAATAAATATATTAAAAATTTTTAAAAAAAAGAAAAATAAAATTATACATACACAGAATTCATTTGAATTAATTTTATCATTTAAATAATTAAATTTAAAGTCAAAACCTATATTAGAAACATTACATGATAAATATTTTACATTTGAAATGGTTGATTGGCTAATTGATTTAAAATAAATTGCCAACTTTGGAGTATTGGTGAATGGAATATCAAAAATAATTCTTTGGGTTTGGTCATTGTTTTTTTCATTACAAACAATATCTCCAACATTAATTTCTGTTTTAACATTTTTAAAATTAAAATTCTTGAAAATATTATTTTCAATATTATTATTATTAATGTTATTTATATTATTTGTTTCTTCTATCATTCTATTTAATTATTGAAATTAATATTAAATATTTTTTAGAAAAAAAAAAAAAAAAAAAAAAAAAAAAATCCCAAAAAATAATTATAAATTAAAAGTGTTTGGAAACTATTAATTACTATAAATAAGTATTTTTAACACCATTTTTACATAACACTATTTTTTATTAACATTATTTTTTAATATTATCAGTAACTTTTTAACCCTCAAACTCAAAAAAAAAAAAAAATAAATTAATAAAAAAAAAAAAAAAAAAACCAAACGAATTAAAATTTAATTATTTGTTTTAATTTACAAGTATACATATGTAAAAAAGGTGAACTTTTGTTTTTTTTTTTTTTATAATTAAAAATGTGTGTAAATTATTTCTATTGTTTGAGGAAGTTGCATTGGTTTGGAGGGAGCAAATTTGGTGCATTTTTTTTTTAAAATTTTAAAATGAAAAGTATTTACACAAGGTCATAGGTTTCCAGTCATTTTTTGAAAATGGGACTCTCACTGTCAAAATAAAAAACTGAATGCTAAAATTATCTCTTTTTATATTCACTTGCTAAAAATAATTTAATCTAATAAATTTAAAAAAAAAAAAAAAAACTATATACATTTATATTTATGCAATTATTTAAATGTTCATTTAATTGGATGTTTTTTATTAATTGTTTAAATTAATATGTTCACTGAAAAATAGAGTTTTGTAAAAAAATAAACAATTCCCTCTTTTTTTTTTTTTTTTGGATTTTTTTTTTTCAAACAAATGCGCGCAAAAAAAAATTAAATAAGTGAAAAAGTGAAAAAAAAAAAATAAAAAAAAAAAAAATTTATTATTATCTAATATCAATTTAGATAAAGGTATATTGCCACATTGTAATAAAAGGTATCTTTGTCTCAATTTACCACTGTTTTATCTTTCAACTAAGCAATCACATAAAAAAAAAAAAAAAAAAAAAAAAAAACAACAATATGCAACCAATTACAAATCGAAAAAAGAGAATTGTACCAACCTTTGTTGGACCTCTCAATACAAATAATCAAACCAATATATTAGTAAATAATGAGCCAAATGGTGCATCATCCAATCCAATTATTATTGATTCAAGTCCTTTATTACTTGGTAATAATAATAATAATAATAATAATAATAATAATAATAATAATAATAATAATAATAATAATAATAATAATAATAATAATAATAATAATAATAATAATAATAATAATAATGAAAATCAAAATAGTGTAAATGTTGAAGAGATTATACCAAATATTACACCAATTATTGACCGTACATTAGCTAATATTTTGATGACCTTATCACCAAATGGAAATAAGGTTCAGTTGGATCAAAATACAAAAAGATCATTAACTGATGATTTTGTAAAATTAATGAATAAATTGGATGTAAGTTCAATGGATGACGATAGTGATATCAAGAATAATGGTGATCAATTTTTAAATTTTGATGATGAAAATAGTCAAGATGTACAAGAACAACAAGAACAACAACAAAATCAACACCAAAACCAAGTAATAGATGATGATGATGATGAAGAAGATGATGAAGGAAATTACTATGAAGAAGATGATTTTATTGATGATGAAGATTGTGATGTATTATTGGATGACTATCAAGATAATGAAATTCAACAAGATATTAATGGTACCACTAATGAAATTATTAAACTATCATCATCTGCTAATAATAATAATAATAATAATAATAACATTAATAATAATAGCAATAATAATAGTAATAATAAAAAAGAGAAAACTGAAGATGAAGAAGATCCAGATCCAATTACATTTGATCCTGATGATTTAAATTCAAATGAAAAATTAGTTGAAATTCATCAACAAGTTAAAAATAGAAATAATCGTCAACGTGTTTTAAGAGAAATGAAATTGAATAGTTTATTCGATAAAATTACATTGGGTGCTCCTGCACCTTATATCACTCCAACAAAATTCACTAAAAGAAGAAAAAGAAGAGATGATGACCCAACAAATGTTATCCTTCCAACTGAATCTTTCACACCTTTCCCAACTTTAGATAATTTAAAAGAAATTATGAAATCTGGTTCAATTCAACAACCTCAACAACCTGAACAACAACAACCTCAACAACAGGCTCAACAACAAAATTTAATGCCACCACAACAATACCAACCAACCTTTGCAACACCATCAAAATATAGTCAAAGATATGTACATATACCACCAAAATCACCAATCAACAACAACAACAACACCAACAATAACAATGGAAAATCATTTTCTCAATATTCAACACCAACTAAATTAAGTTTTAGTGAAGTAGTACAACTTTCAAATGATAATATCAATGAAAATATCAATAGTTCTAATGACTATAATCCTAATAATAATAATAATAATAATAATAATAATAATAATAATAATAATAATAATAATAATAATAATAATAATAATAATAATAATAATAATAATAATAACAACAACATCAACAACAATAATAATAATAATCAACATAAAAGAAAAGATCCACCACCACCATCACCAATTTCAAATAAAATCAATAATAACTACCAACAACATTATCAATCACAACAACCAATATTGACTCAACCTCAACCTACTGTCATTCAACAAAAAACAATAACATCTGCTCCATCTTCCCTTCCACTTCCTTTTAATACAAATAAAGTTCCAATGTCTCCCATTAAACCCGCAAGTGCTTCAAATTCTAATATCTTTGTTCCACAATCTCAATTTTCAAATAATAATTTATCAATTACAACATCACAATCACAACGACCACAACCACAACCACAACAACCACAACCACAACCACCACAACCACAACCACAACCACAACCACAACAACCACAACAACCACAACAATCACAACAACCACAACAACCACAACAATCACAACAACCACAACAATCACAACAATCACAACAATCACAACAACCACAACAACCACAACAATCACAACAATCACAACAACCACAACCACAACAACCACAACCACAACCACAACAACCACAACCACAACCACAACAACCACAGCAATCACAACAATCACAACAACCACAACAATCACAACAATCACAACAATCGCAACAATCACAACAACCACAACAATCACAACAACTTGAAAATCAATTACCAAATATTAAAATTGTTAGATGGAAGAAATTATTCCCAATTAGAGTATCACTTTTTAGTAAATTAAGACAATCACTAACAGGTGTTTGTATTTTAAATGCAAAAGATTTATTAAATAATTCAGTAAACCTTAATGTGGATTTAGTAATTTTGGCAACCTTGAGACTTTCGCTCTTCTTCCCTATAATCATGAATAGTGTACCAAAGAGTAAATATTTTATTATTATTATTATTTTTTTTAAACTATTAATTTAACATTCAACTAATATTATTTATTATTATTTTTAATAGGTGAAGAAGGTAGATTATTTACAACTGAAGTTGATAATAATCAATTAGTATCAAAACTTTGGGAGTCTTTAAAAACTAGAGAAATCATTGAAACCTATAGAGAGATTTCCACAGATACATGGTTAGCATCAAAGAATCATTCAAAAAAGAGTTTATGTGAAGTTGATATTCAATGTCAATTAATGGAAGTACTACTATCATCAGTTAAATCCAATAATGTTTTAACTTCAATTGCATTGATACCAAGTACATCAACCTATAAATCATTAACAACTGATCTATTAAATACAATCACTTCTCCAACTGGTATCGTTTGTAATAATGGTAAAACATTAACCACTGACGAGATCTCTCAAATTCATTCAATCTTAAAAATAACCCATTCAATTCTAAATTCAAAACCAAGAGATAATAAACTTATTTCTCGTTACAATTCAATTTTACCTTCTCAAAAAGTTGATTCATCTGATGATAAATCAATCTTACCAACACTTTCAATTCCTAATAATAATAATAATAATAATAATAATAATAATAATAATAATAATAATAATAATAATAATAATAATAATAATAATAATAATAATAATAATAATAATAATAATAATAATAATAATAATACAAAAGCAACAAGCAATACTACTACCGAAACAAACTCAACAATTGTAAATACTAATAATGTTGGTGGTGGTGGTAGTGATAGTGTTATACCAAATTTAGAAAATAATAATAAGGTTAAGGTAGTGGTTGTCCAACAAGCACCACCAAAAGAGACTGAAACTCAAATTTATATAAGAAAGTTAAAGAGTGAACTTGAAGCTATGGTACCATCAACTATCAATGCAACAACTCCAACTATTACTTCTAATACTACTCCTATTACAACACCATCATCAGAAACTGAAACAAGAGTAATTTTCAATGCAGATTCCACAGGTTCATCAATTCAAAATGATGAAAGAATTAAAAAACTTTTATCAATTGTTGAAAAACAACATCAACAAATTGAATCTTTAACAAAAACTAATCAAAACCTCTATGGTTACCTTGAGAATTATATAAATTGGCAGAGTTCTGTTAAGGCTCAATGGGATACATATTCATCATTTATGACACACATGATGACTTCCTTAAAATAGAATTTTATGCATTTTCATCATAAGTGTTATTTTTAATAATAAATAAATAAAATAAAATTATCATTGTTTATAATTTGTTTTTTTTTTTTTTTTTTTTGACAAAATTTCTCCTCAGTAATCGAGTTCTCCAAATTGTTTTTTTTAAAAAAAAAAAAAAAAAACAAAACACTCTCAAAAACAAAAATATCTTTTTTTTTTAAACAAAAAAAAAAAAAAAAAATGGAAAACGAAGAAGAAATTTTTAAAAAATTATTAAAGAAAGCGTCAGCTTCATCATTCGAAAAAATTATAAATTTAGATTTAAATAATTGCAGTGTTGATTTTAATAAATATGTAAATAATAACTCCTGTATAATAATGTCAATATAAAACAATTAAAATTCTAATTATTTATTTTAAAAAAAAAAAAAAAAAGGTTTTATTATTACCAAAATTAATTAATTTAAAATGTTTGATTTTAAGTAATAATAATACTAATCAACTACCACCATTTGAAAATTTACAATCATTAGAAGAATTATATTTAAGAAATTTTAGTGTAACACCTCAACAAATTAACAAAACATCATTATCAACAGATTCAGATTTAACCAAATCATTTATTACAAAAATTAAGACATTAACAAAATTAAAACATTTGGTTATCACTGGAACAAAATTTGATACAAATTCTTCAAAAGATTATATAATTCATTATTTAACAACTTTAGAAACTTTAAATTTCGAAAGTAATATGAACTATATATTTATTTATTATTGTTTAAAAAATTAAAATAATCTAATTGAATTTAATTTTATTATTATTTTTATAGGAATAACAAATGAAAAAAGACAGGATGTAAATAATAGAATAAAACTTATAAGAGAAAAACATTTAATTAATAAAAGTCCAACCTCTGCAAAAATATTAACTACACCAAATAAAACAGTAGTAAATAGACAACAACCACAGGATTTATCAACAAAGAAATTAGTAAATACAACATCATCCATTATAAACATTTCAAAGTCAACACCAAATAAATTACAAAATCAAGTTCAATCATCACCAAAGCTTTCAAGTCCAATAACTAAGAATAAAGAACAAATAGTTTCAACAACTTCACCTCAAAAACTTAATAATAAGGTTGATTTTAAATTACCACCACAAATTATTGATAGAAACTCTCCAAAACACCAACCAAAAATACAATCAGATGTTTCATCACCATTACCAATTGAAATTATTCCAAATATAATTGAAAAAACATCTGATAGATTAAATGGCCAAAGTAACCTTATTCAAGCCATTTCCTTATTAATAGGCTCCATCACAACACTCAATGATATTGATTTCATCGAAGACATATTATATGAAAGAAAAAAAATATTAAAATAAAATTATAAAAGAATTATTTGTTTGAACTATTTTTTTTTTTTTTTTTTTCAATCTCCGTTTATTATTTTTTTAAGAACCATTTTATTTATGCATTTAACTAAATAGATAATTTTAAAAAAAAAAAATAAAAATAATAATAAAAATGTCATGAATAGATATTATTTAAGAGATGGACGGGGCAGATATAGATTTTTTCTGATTAATTTTATTTTGGTAATTTTTTTTATTATGAGGAACATCAATGAAATCAAATCAATTTTTTTTTTTTTTTTTTTTTTTTTTTTTTATATATTTGGTATTAAAAAAGATTAAGGAAAATAAAAAAAATTAAACTGGTTAATTAAAAAAAAAAAAAAAAAAAATTTCTGATTTATTTTTGAGTAATCTCTTATCTGTATCTATTTTTGGAATTTAAAAAAGGTGAGGAAAAAATTTAAAAAAAATAAAAATAAAAAGTTAAAAAACAATGAACAAAGTTTTGGGATTTATTTGATGATCATTTTATTTTAATAAAAATAATATTTATGGTAGCATAACTGATTTTCCTGATAATGATCTGGGTTGTTGTGGAGTTGGTGAGGTTTTAGAAAAGTCTGATAATTCTTTAAATGGGCCGCCTTTACGAGGACCACTTGATACATCTGGTTTAATTCCGAAATCTATTATTAATAAAAAATTAAAAAAAAAAAAAAAAATAATAATAATATAAAATTAATAAAAAAAACCAAAATAAATAAAAAATTTAAAATACAAATAACAAGAATAAAAAAAAAAATGGAATCCATAATAAAAATAAAAAATTTTACTCATTTTGTTTTATATAAAAAGAAGAATTGTAAATAAATTTGTTTTTGTAAAAAAAAAAAAATAAAAAAAAAAACATGGTTTGCTAAAATTTGAAAAAAAAAAAAAATTAAAAAATAAAAATAAAAATATCAAATATTTAGATTTTTATTGAAATTTTTGAAAATCACTTTATTTATAGGGATTTTTTGGACCATTAACAATTAATAATATAAACTGACAATTTTCCTAACAATACAAGTTATTAAATTAAAATAGTTGAATCAATTATTTTAATCTAAATTATATATTTAATTAATGTCAAAGTGCTAGAACAATCATATCATCTTTTTTTTTTTTATTTTTTTGTGGTCTCTCTACATTTTATAAAAAAAAAATATAAATAAATTTTATTTTTTAATGGGGTTTGTGATGTGGGATTTGGGAAAAGATTGTGTTGTGAAAAAAATACCAGTTAACAAAATCAAATTAATTATTATAAAAGTTTTTAAAAAACCAAAAAATAAAGATATGCGCGTCAAAGATTTCAGTAAAAATCTAATTTTTTTTTTTTTTTTTTACAAAAAAATAATGGTTTTTTTTTTTTTTTTTGTAACCAAAAATATTTGCATTTTTTAAATTTATAATAGCAACATGGGTAATATTTATTTTCAATTTCAATTCTATTTTTTATTTTATTCTTAAAATAATAAATAAATTGTTTTTTTTTTTTTTTTTTATTAATACCTATTATTTTTATTATTATTAATACATATAATTTTAATCAACAGTATCAACACGAATAGATGATCGAGGAGGAAGTGGAGGAAAAAATAAACAAGGAATTGTTTTTCCAATAACTCCTAAACCTATCCAAGCCCCAACCATACCAATTGGATCAAATAAACCAATTTTTCAACCATAATTTTCATTTAATTTAAAAATAAATTTATTTAAATAATATTAAAAAAAAAAAAAAAAAAAAAAAAAAAAAAAAAAAATTGAAAATAATTATTGTTATAATATATTATTTATGGTTTCTATTAAAAAAAGTAAAATTAAAAAAATATCTAAAATACAAAAAAGAGATATCAAACTCCTTTATTGTTTTTTTTTTGAAAACAAATTATTAATAAATCGAAAAAATAAATTTTAATTTGAGTTAAATCGAAAATAAAAAACAATTAAATGATAATTCCATTTTTTATTATTACTATTTTTTTATTATTTTTCTTTTTTCTTTTTTTTTTTTTTTTTTTTTTTGTTATGTTTAAAAACAATAGTTTAATCTAAATCTATTAATTTTGTTCCATGAACAGAGGGAGGTGAGTTTGGATTTATATTTGTATTTGAAGTTTCAGTTTTAGTGGTTGAAG
>NC_007090.3:2969292-2976387 GCF_000004695.1 Dictyostelium discoideum AX4
TGTTGTTCACCATTATCATCGATATTATCAAAATTATTATTATTATTATTGCTACTATTATTATTATTATTATTAATTTGATTACGTAAAAATGTTGAAGTAAATGAAAATAATTGAGAGAATTGATTTGTTAATGGTTGTAAATCTTTAATTGAAGTTGTTAATTTATCTTGAAATCTATCCAACATATCAGAAGGTGGACCAGATGGATGAACTGGATAGTTTAATTGTGGTAATGGTAAATTTTGAAACATTTGTTTTTTCCAAAGATAAAAGTTTTTAGTAGTTGTCCAACGACGTATCCAACTATCATTATATTGTGCTAATTGATCCATATTTGTTAAAACATTCTTTCCATCTTCAATCTTTATAAATCTACAAATTGAACTTAATAAACAAACTATATAATTTTCAAATTGATCCCTAATCCATTTATCACAACCTTCTTTATAAACTGCATTATCATTATCACTATTATTACCATTGTTGTTGTTGTTGTTGTTGTTGTTGTTGTTGTTGTTGTTGTTATTACTATTATTTCTATTATATAATTCAACTTTATCATAAATATTATCAATAAATCTACGATCTGAAGAAGTTAATTCCATAATTCTATTTAATGATTCATCTTTGAATTGAATTTCACCATTTTGTATATCAACTATTGCATGAACGGTTGAAGGTGGGTTCTTTAAGAATAAACTATTACTTGTACCAACTAAAAATCCATTAAAAGTTTTACCACTACCTTGTTGGGGTGGTAATAGTAGTGAGATTTGTTGTAATGGTAGATAAGGCTGTAAAATCATACCACCACTTCCATAAACTTTCTCACCATCACTATTGGTGGTATTATTATCTTTACCATCATTAAACAATGGTATTGGTAAACCCAATTGATTTAACACCATCTCTTCAGAGGTTGATGTGGTCCAATCAATTTGAAAATCATTTGAAATCGATTGATTTGTACTAAATAATAGATCATATGATTTGGAATGTAATGATAATACACTCATTATTGCTTCAGACACTGGTGATACAGGTTGTGGACAAAATACCACAACACCTCTCTCTAACATTATCAATTTAAAAAATACTAAACTATTTCTACCAAAATGCATTATTAATTTTTTTAATGACATTGATCCAAATAAAAAATCTGAATTAATTGGTATTAATTTCTTATTATTATTATTATTATTTTCTAAAACTTGGTTCATTTGATAACCAAAACTATTATTAATTACTAATTTTTCATTATTTCTCTCTTTAAATTCATTATTTTGTGCATGAAACCATGTAACTAATAGGTCTGTATTTTGAAAATCACCTTGATTAAAATAACATATTGTTGCACTTGATAATTGTGTTTTAAATGAATTAAAAATTGGCTTTTTTTTTTATTTTTCAAAGTAATAAAAAAAATAAAAAAAATAAAATTTTGATTAATAATTTTATATTTTTATTTGATATTTTATTAAAAAAAAAAAAAAAAAAAAAAAAGATAATTTACAAATTTACTTAAAATAACAACAGATTTTTGAATACTTGAACGAGTATCTTCAGGTGTAATTGCTTGTTTTGGTAAATCTCTTTTATTTTTTTGTTTAAAATAACTGAGACCATATAATTTTTTTGAAGGTGATGTTGTTGGATTAATCTCTTCCATTATAAAGAATGTATAATCTTCAAAACTATTATGAACGCCATCTGCTATACCATAGAATGGTAATAAATTCCAATTGTATTGTTTTTTACTTTCTTCATCTAAATCTGGATAAAGAAATTCAATTCTATGTCCTAATGAATGATGAAATCCAATAACACCAATATATTCAATTAAATTTATTGACATTTTTTTTTTTTTTTTTTTTAATTATTGTTTTTGTTACTATTATTATTTATAATTTATTATTATTATTATTTACTATTTATTATTATTATTATCTATAAAAGAAGTACTATTATATTATATATTGACTTTTGATACTACTCAAATTATTGGTAAAATTAAATTAAAAAAAAAAAATTAAAAAAAATAAAAAAAAAATTTTTAAAAAAAAAAAAAAAAAAAAAATTTAAAAAAAAATAAAATAAAATTGAATTAATATTTTAATTTACCAAAATCAGATAAATTAAAAATTTTATTACTCCTAATAGAGCATTCAAATAAATAAATAACTTTTTAAAAAAAAAAAATTAAGAAAATAAAATAAAATAAAAATAATTATTAAAAACAGGTCTAAAAAAAAAAAAAAAAAAAAAAAAAAAAAAAAAAATAATAGTTTAAATCTAAATGAAGTTCAATTAAATAATTGGAATTTCTGATCAACCAAATATTAACAATAATTGTCTCCGTCACAAAAAAAAAAAAATTAAATAATTTGTCGGCTTTTGCACAATTGAGACAATGATACACTTTAAAAAATAAACAAAAATAAAAGAAAAATAAAAAAAAATCGTTTTTTCGGCAACTCGCTTAATTTTTAATTTTTAATTATTTTTTTTTATTTTTTTTTTTTTTTTTAAAAAAAAAAAAAAATTAGTATATTTGTTTTTTTTATTTTTTTTTTTATTTTTTTTATTTAAATTAAATTGTTCACCACACACAATTATTTATATAAATAATAGAATATAATTCTATTTGTATTTTTTAGCGTATTTTTATTTAAATTATAGATATATATATAAACCAAAAAAAAAAAAAAAAAAAAAAAAAAAAAAAAAAATGTCAACAACTGAAATTCACCCAAATGTCAAGAGAAGTTATTTTTACTGAAAAAGAAATTAAAGAAAGAGTTTCAGAATTAGGTAGACAAATCACTCAAGTAAGTAAAACTCAATTTCCAAATACTCTAACATGTTTTTTTTTTTTTTTTTTCACACAAAAAAAAAAATCCCAACATGAAAAAGCGAAAAATAAAAAAAAAAAAAAAATATCTGGCCTGATAAATGATATTTGAATATTTTATTAATTGTTTTTTTTTTATTTTATTTTTTAATTATTATTATTTTAGGATTATAAAGATAGTAAAAATTTAGTTTTAGTTGGAATTTTAAAAGGATCATTTGTTTTTATGTCAGATTTAGTTCGTTCAATTCATTTACCAAATACCAATGTATCATTAGAGTTTATGTCAATTTCATCTTATGGCGCAGAGACATCATCAAGTGGAGTCATTCGTATTATGATGGATTTAAGAACCAGTATTGAAGGTAAAGATGTTTTAATCATTGAAGATATCGTTGACTCTGGTTTAACCTTAAAACATTTAATGGAATTATTGAATCATCGTAATCCAAATTCACTTCATACCGCCGTTTTACTTCGTAAAAAAGAAGGTCTCAAAGTTGAAGTACCAGTTAAATATATGGGCTTTGATATTCCAATGGTTTTCATCATTGGTTATGGTTTAGATTTTGCTGAAAATTATAGAGAATTACCATATTTAGGTGAATTAAAAGAAGAATGTTATAAAAAATAAATAAATTTTAAAGAAAAAAAAAAAAAGAAATTATAATCATTTATTTTATTAATAATAATAATAATAATAATAATAATAATAATAATAATAATAATAATAATAATAATAATAATAATAATAATAATTTATATTTTACAAATATTTATTATATTTATTTGTTTATATTACCATTATTTTTTAATTTTTTTTTTTTTTTTTTTTATCGATATTTACAAGTGTTTTTTTATTCCAATTATTTTATTTACTTGATAAAACTTTTGGACCAAGTGAAAGATGAATTAAAGCATCTTGAATGTATTGAGTCATTGCAATTGTTAAAAGACAAGCATTTGGAATTGTTAAAGGTGAATCAATTAAAGTTAAGGATGGTTGATGTCTACCTTCAATAATGATTGGAGTGAGAAGATTATCTTTGAATTGATAATCAGGATAAAGTGTAGTTGGATGAGATCTTTTAGTAGTGGAAGTTGAGGAAGATGATAAAGATGACATTGAACTTGTTGAAGATTGTAAATTATTGGTAGATTGTGAGGAAGGGACAGAACCACCACCAGTGGCACCAACTCTAGATTTAAAAGGTATATTTAAAAATGATTGTTTAGTTGGATCCCAAATGTATTTAATTTTATAACTTGTTCTTGGATGAGACCAACACCAATGTTTACCATTCCATGAAATTGAGCCCATATTCTTACTTTTAAAATAACCACATTGATAAACCCATTTCATATCGAAACCACCATTCAATGAAAGTGACATTTTACTTGTGATTGAACTAGTTGACATGTTACTACCCTCATTTCTACCATCTTCAGATGGCGGTTTAAAGATCATTGAAGTGTTGCAATCGAAATGCCATTTTTCATTGATTGCCTCTTCAGTGACAGCTGTCACACCACCACCACCACTACCACCACCACCTTGACCTGAACCAATTGGGTCAACTACATTTGATGGTACTTCACTTGATAGTATTGGTGAAGATAAATTACTAGCACTGGTTAAATCAAAATCACAATTAATATCAAGATTTGGAAATTCAGAATTACCATCATTAAAATTATTTGATGAAACACTAATATTGAAATCTTTTGAATTTGATACTATTTGATGATGAAGATGCTGATGATGTGGTGATGGTGGTGGATGTAATTGTTGTTGTGATTTTGAATGATTTAAATCAATAATATTAAGATTAGTATGATCTAATGAATGAATTAAATTTGACATATTTGGCATTGAACAGGTTGTAGTGGTGGTTGTGGTGGTGGTGGTGGTTGTGGAGGTGATTGAAATGATATTGGATTGATTAATCAATGTTTTCTTTATACCACTTGTATTTATAGTTACAATACCATCAGAGCTTTGAATGAGCGATCTGTCATAGAACTGATTTAAACTAACGTCATTACAAGAGGCAACTTTTGGAATGAATTTCTCAATGTATTCTTTAAATGTTTGTTTCTCTTCCAAGAATTTCGTATTTGGTTTATTATTATTATACTTTCTACAATGAATCATATAGTCATTGTAACAATCGATAAAGGTGGTCATATTCTTAAGATGAACTGCAATATCTTTGAAATCCTCTCTAAAGAATCTATTATCTTGATAGGTGGTAATCTCTGAACTCGTCTTATTAATATACTCAACCCAATTTGACAATACAGTCTCTTCACAACGAATCATTGCTAAACGTGGTCCCTCTGGTCCACCAAACCAATCAATATACTCTTTAACTTCACCTCTACAAAATTCTGAAATTTGTTCAACTTGTTTAATAAATGGATCTGCAAGATTAAATGATGCATTATAATTTTTCATTTGTTTTACCCATTCTTCTGCCATTTCTGGTGAAACTCTATCTGGTAAAATTACTATTTTTAAAAAAATATATTAGTTATAAATATATATATATATATATTAATAAATAATATATAAATATATATATATATTAATAAATAATATAAATATATTTGTAATACATACATGGATTTGTTAAAACTTCTCTAAACTTTTTAACTTTAGTTAAAACTACAACTGTACAACCAAGTTTATCAATATCAATTTTTTCAAGTGATCTAATTCTTGCGATGAGTAAAGTTAAGAATTGTTTCATTGAACTCTCATCTTTTGCTTTTACAATGTATGTTCTATGTTTATGAGAGATTTGAAACATTAAGGGTGCGATCTCTTTGGTGTCATCTGGATTACAATCCATTAAATTTATATAACCTTGTGGTTCTTGTTTATCGTCTGGTTTGAGTGATGATTTACCAAGTTTATAATATAATATATAGTTTCTATGAAGTGCAAAATAACGATCTAAAAATCCTTTACCATTTCCACCTGCTTTCTTCATTATTGATGAATATGATACATCTCCTTTAATTTTTTCATATTCAAATAATTCCTATTATATAAAAAAAAAAAAAATAAAAAAAAATAAATGTTAATACATAATGCATGTGTATGTATTTTTTTTTTTTATTATTTTTGTACTTACTAAAAGCTCTTTCTTTCTCTCTGTTTTCCCCATTTTTTTAATTTTAAAAAATATATATATTTATATATATATATTTTATTTATTTACTTAAAAAAGAGTATGTGGGTGTGCGCGTCTATTTGTATTTTTTTTAAAATTGATTAATATTTATAGTTGAAGAGAAAAAAAAAAAAATACAATCAAATGTAATGCTTTAATTTACAAATAAAATATTTCTTTCTTTCTTTCTTTCTTTTTTTTTTTTTTTTTTTTGGTATATGTACAATTTTTTGTGTTATTTATTATTAATAAATAAATAAAAAAAAAAAAAAAATTTTATAAAGTAAAAAAAAAAAAAAAACTAAATATTACCTTTTTTAAAAGTGGAAAAAAAAAATTAAAAAAAAAAAGGTTTTTAAAAAGAATGGTTGTGATTTAACTATATTCGTAAAAATGTGTGATTTATGTAAAATAACCTAAATAGAAAACAACAAAATTTTGTTGTTTTTTTTTATTTTGATTTTTATTATTTTTTTTTTTTTTAAAAGAAAAAAAGCACCAAGATATTTTTTCGGTGATTTGGTCCGAGCAAAAAATTTTATTTTATTTTATTTTTTTATTTATTTATTAAAAATACAACAATATATTACAAAAATTGAGAATTGAAGATGATTCTTCTCTGTCTCTCTCTTTTTTTTTTTTTTTTTTTTTCTAAAATAATTTTTTTGGTTCGGACAAAAAAAAAAAAGAATAAAAATAAAAATAAAAATAAAAAAAAAAATAAATAATAAAATTTTTTTTTTGATAATAAATAAAAATAAAAATAAAAATAAAAATAAAAATATTAAAAGTGATATTGGTTAAAACAAAGGTAGAGGTTGTGTTGTGTTATCGATGAGAAAAAAAAAAAAAAAAAAAAAAAAAAATAAAATAAAAAAAAAATTATATTTGTGTTTTTTTTTTTTTGTTTTTTTTTATTATTTTTTTTATTTTTTTATTTTTTTTTTTTTTTTTGTCAGTTATGATTTTGGGAGGGCATATTTTTTTTTTTTTTTGATACAATTATGATATATTTTTTTTTTTTTTTTTTTTTTTTTTTTTTTTTTTTTTTTTTTTTTTTTT